>NC_142120.1:9367500-9617500 GCF_056152115.1 Neolamprologus brichardi | reverse complement strand
TAATTTTAGCAATCCTTAAAATGCATTCATGATTTTTTTTATTGTGAGTTATAAATAGCTTTAAATTATTCATCATACATACATATTTTGATTTCAAGTAATCATATGTAGTTTTACTCACATCCTTGAGTGTTTACAGCATTTGTAAAACATTAGTGAAACATTAGTGAACCCCAAATTAAGAAAGTAGAAAAGTGCCTTCAGTTTTTTATCCACTGCAGAAAGTGTCTAATTTGCAATCGCTTCAATTTTCAGCACGACAATGATTTTACTCCCAATATAGTAAAAGCATGCCTGCATAGATAAATACCCAATAGAACACCATCAGTTGAGGATAAATCATTTTTTTCCCAACAAAATATAAAGACAGACTGGTTCATAATGTTTACACAATACTGAATGCTGTAAATATGTACATAAATTTAACACTCAATATATACTAGGTACTTACCTGTCTCCTATTAAAAATACAATATTTAATATAAAATGATAGAACTAAAACTAAAATGTAGTGTACATTTGGGGAAACAAATCACAGAGAACATTTACTTTCCTGACTTACATGCAACTACTCTCCTGAACATTTCCTCTGCTGAGCACACAGTGAATTGAGATTCTCGAGCAGCCAGTAACAGATGACATCAACATGCTGAAGCAGCAATCTGAGAGAGAGAATTCCCTATTGGCGCATGGGATCAGGTTTGTAAGTCTAGCAAAGCCTTGTCCCTGCTGGTATCTAGTATCAAAGCAGTTCACCATCACTCTGGGAAAATAATGCCTTCTTTCCTTAGAACCCCAAAGGTAAACAAACATGTTTACAAAGCATAAAGTGTACTGACCCTGACTTGCCAACACACATGACACCTTTCAAAAATGAGCAATGACAGAAAACCATCATTTTGTATGTGTAAAGAGGGGGATTTATATTTCCAATTTCTCTCCTCAAGGAAGGAAGTTGGTTGTCTGATCCAGAACAATTTGGCCTGTAACGAAACCCAGAAGAAGTAGATATATACAGGCACTGGCTTTACTAAAATAGATAAACCACGATTGGCCTTAGGTAGACAGAGAATTGTGTGGTGGTGATCTACAAGGGCAATTCCCCATTTTGAGCAGCACATTAAACATGCTTTTAAAGAGCTGGTGATAAAATGTGAGGCCTGGGGATCGGAGAGATGAATCCTTCTTGAAAGACTTTTCCATGGCCTCCCTTGCTCTAAATTACTGGGTTTGAAGCCTGCCAGTGAAGACCAGAGAGATCCAAAAGCAAATTTACTTCCCTGTGATGTGGAAGACTTGGGAAAGAAGACACAAATTACACAGGATAGCAAATGACAGGGAGAACAGAAGATGAAATATAATGTGCAAATGCAAACAATCAATTAGACAATTAGGTCGTTTTAAGAAAGGAACTGCTCACCTGCAAGAGAACCATTTCTCTTGCACATTATTAACTAAGGGAAAAGAGAACATTGCCTTGAGTTAGTACTTGTTAAATTTTGCTTATCTCTAGAGCAACAACCATATGCTGGAAAACACATTCAATAAGAAGTAACTTTGATTACCTAAAATGGATTTAGAACTCCCGCTTTCTTCATCTCATGTACTGTATTTAGTTACCACACAATAGTAAGTGCAATCGTTACTATACGTACTCCGATGCACAAGTTAGAGGGAGGTTTCTCTCTACAAGCTGAAATAAAATCCACTTAAAAACGATGTTAAGTTAAAGCTTAAAATCTCAGTCACACAAAAAATAAGGTCATCACATCACTGGGTCATAAAAAGGGACTTGATACTGCTAAACAGAAATTAGAATGAAATAACAGACTAATTCATCCTGCAGTGGGTACAATGTACTTATATTTGGTGCTCAGAAAAAAAGAAATCAAGCCACGGGCATAAATCAGCAAAATGATCAGCATTGTAAGCAGTTTAAATTTACTGGAAGTTAACTGTTTTGCTGATGTAAAAGCAGATATTTTATAAGTATTGGTATTTACTACCATGCAACAGTCAAGAACAAGCAATATAGACATGTGCTTTAAAAAAATGTCACTTCCACACTTCTCCTTTGTGAATACACCTTTCAATACGTATTTAAGAGCTGATTAGTCCAAAGTCAAAACAGGTATGACTTCCTCCCTACCAGCAAGTCCAAATCAGCATGCTTCCTTAACTACCAAAAGATTTACACCAAAAGGTACACACCGGCTCACTACTTGGTGGCTGCTTATCTGGGCCTGGAGCCTGGGGCTCGCTCGGGCCACTTCGGGGGTGGGGTGCCCTCGGCCTCTCGGCCTGGGGCTTGGTCACTCTGGTGCAGCTGATCTCTTGATCTCCTCCATACCTGCTTCATGCCCTGGAGGACGGGGCTGTGGCTCCCCAGACCCTCTAGCAGATCATTACATGAAGGAACCTTTTGAATACAAGCACGCTCATGCTCACAGGTGTACACACGGGTGCTCACACACACAAACTACACCCTTTTTGCCTCCTACCTCAAAGCACACTGTGCGCTGTCGATATTACGTGCTGCACAATAATGTTTAATATTTCATATTTACTGTTATATTCCCATATATCATCGTGATGTTGTTTATTGTATTGCTCTCGTTTTCTTCTGCTTATTTTCTTTTTTCTTTCTCAACAGGTGATCCAGGTGATTGATATATGTATTTTTTTTGTCTGCTCATTTAGTTGGTTTTTGTTTTTTTGCCCTTTATCCCCGTCCCTCTTCTCCGCTGTTTTTTCCCCCTCTTCCTTTCTCCCTTTTCTTTTCCTCATTCAAGTCTGTCCCGTATCTAGCAAGTGAAAATAAAAAAATAAATAAAATAAACAATAAAAGGTGAATCAAATAGACCATTACGGCAAGGCTGGGATGGTCAATTTGGTAAAGTAAATCCGTTGGGCATCTTTCCTCGCCTTTAGACAATAATTCTGATGGCAAAAGAACCAAACGGGAAAGGTGAAAAAAAAAACGAAAGAAAAAACCTACCAAAAGATTTCAGTTCATTCAAACAAAATCCATGTAGCCCTAACTACCTCAAATTAAATTTTAAAGAAATGTACAAAGAAATAAAGGCAAAAGAGTTTTCAGATTTAAAAAGAAAAAAAAACTTAAAAAGACCCACAACAATGACTTCTTTTAAACTGCATTTCCAGCTCTAATGTTCCACTCTATCACTTCCCCTTTCTTCAGGCACCTCTTGTTTCATTCATCGGAGCTAGACAACCTCTCAGAGGGAAATCAAAAGCTTTGAATAAAAAAGAAACTCGAGTTTGCTTTCCAAGGAGTTTTAGAAAATGCAAGAAGTATATTTTAATAACTAAACTCTTTTATAATGTGGTTGATAGAATATTACCACTTTACATTCATAAAAACATTTTTGTAAATTTGCAGAATGTTCTATTTTCCAACAGTACATAAAGTAAAATCAGAAAAGAAGAAACACATGCTTTAGAAGACAGACAGGTGAGAGGTGGGCTACTGGAACAAGGCATTAATGAACATGGAATTAGTGGCATGGTACTATGCCAATTGACCCAAATGAGAAATACCAAATGCAATGCATGTCTTAAATACATATAAACAGAAGACTGACATCTACACGAAAAAAGAAGCACCTAGGAGCTCAGTGCAATAATATCAATAAGAAAGATACTACTGTTGAAGCTGGAGAGCTACAGAACTGCTTTTAAGTCTTTGTTACACGTTAAAGTGCATTCAATATGCATTCATATTGTCATGAATGCATCAAACAGTTGATGCAGATTTGCCGGCTCCACATCCATAATGTGAATCTCCCGTTCCACCACATTCAAAAGGTATTCTGTTGGACTGTGATCTGAACTTTGGGTTCCATTTGAATACAGTAAAATCAAGACTTATCATACCAAATAGGATGATATTTAATTAGACTCCTTCTGCTCAATGAAGCACTAAAAGCACACTACGCTTTCTACACTATGCAGATTTTTCCTTCTGCTATTCTGTCTTCTACTGTCCATATTTGTTGTGCCTGTGAGACGTATGGCTTCAGTTTCCTGTTCTTAGCTGACAGGAGTAGCACACACAGTGTGGTCTTCTGCCGCTGTAGCCATCTGGTTCAAGGCTCATGTATTGTGTGATCAGAGTTGCTCTTGTGCACATCTTGGTTGTAATGAGTGGTTACTTGAGTTACTATTGCCTTCCTGCCAGCTTTCAGTCTGAAGCTGGCCATTCGCCTTTGATCTCTGGTTTTGTTCCAGAGAATTCACTGAATATTTTCTTTATCATTCTTTGTGAAATCTAGAAATTGTTGTGTGAGAAAATTCCAGTAGATCAGCAGTTTCTGAAATGCTTAGACCCACCTGGCTGGCACCAACAACCATGCTGCATCAAAGTCCTTTGAATCAACTTTTTTACTCAGTCTGATGCTTGGATTGAGCTTAACATGTCTAAAAACTTTGACTATATCTACATGCACTGAGTTAGCCATGCTATTTTCAATAAAATATTTACAGTATTGACTCAATGGACAGCTATACCTAATGAAATGGCTGGCAAATGAAATTTTGTTTTTTGTTTTTAAATTAAACAGTTATTTGTTATTCTTTGTTTTCTTCTTTTCCATGTCCTTGCCTCCTTTCCATCTCTTCTTTCAGTTTTTCACAGATTAAACTGGGCAGCTATGAAGAGCCTGTATACTAAATGTTGAGGAAGGTTAAATAGTGGGCTGTTTTGCCACGCTAAACTTGCATACTACCCACACACATATGCGCACGCACATAGAGCGATAGACAGACACTTAACCACCCGCATACTGCAGCCTCTGACTCTATAAGGACTACAAAAGAAACTGATTCACAGGGCCACTGCATTGTCAGCCTCCACAATAGACCTGATGAGATTGAGACCTCACAAGGACACACCTACACACTCACATAGACACATGCATGGTCTTGGACAATAGTCCTGATGAGTTAAGAAAAATCCTAATTGACCTGAAGCTACACTAGGAGCTAGTAGAGGGATACTGATATGCATTTTGAAATGGAGAGCCACTGAAAGTTCAGTATTTTAGAAAGGGAGATGGAAGGAACCGTTCAGTGTTTAAGGGAGAGCAGCTAAGAAAAAATAAGCAGACAAATAAAAGAGAGACTGAGAGGAAGGAGGAGAAAATACTGTGCATGGAATAGGAAAAAGAAACTCCTGGAAATAAAAGAGTGTAAACAAGAAAAGGGGAATATGACAAAAGAGAAAAAGAACGAGAGAGAGAGAGAGAGTGAGAGAATGTGTGAAGTAGTCTATGAACAAGAATGTGTGAAAGACAAAAATAAATAAATATAAACAAAAATTAGAAAAACTGTGTACACAGCACAAAGAGAGCGGGAGTAAAGGAGATAGAGACGAGAGGCAGGAAAACAGGGTACAAGACAGCTTTTATTACACAACATGTGCTGTGGACAGATGGTGGTGAATTATGTATTATGGCTTTTACACTGTGCCTGTACTTTTGCACTGGAGTAGAAAATAAGCTTGCATGTGGAACAAAATGTTTAGCTAAGTTTCCACATTTTAACCCAGAGGGCTTTTAAAAAAATAAAATAAAATAAAATATTAATATAACAGGACATACAGGTGAAAACATATCCAAGTAAAGCACACGTGTTGCAACACATGCTGAGGCTTTATAACAATGCTTGCTTTTTAAAAAAGTTATAACATTATTTTGGTTGCTTTTACTGCAAAAGGGTTTGCATTTCAAGGGCAAGAATATTTTATTTATTTTGAGTATTTCTATTTAGAACAACAGACAATGGAAGGAGACTTATAAGGGCATATTCATAGTTTATGGAAATGATTTTTAACTTTATACAGATACATTTTGAGTAACTTAGCCAAAACAGAACAAAAACACAATTATTAGACAACAGAAATTGGACATTAAAAAAAAAATTGAATTTTGCAATTGTTAATAGTTTCCAACTTTCACATTTTTATCCCATTGAAAAGCCAAATATTTGCAAGCTACATACTCTTTGAATAATCAATTACAGGCACTATTAGTGCACAAATATGCATGACAACATGTGCATACAGTATCTGTGACCTCATTGTGCAACTGCACTAAAAATGATTTCGCAAAATGTATTATAATTTTCATCAATAAAGAAAATGTAATGCTGCTGGTTGGTGATATGGTTTGTGGCACATTAGTATATGTGAGGGGGCAAACTCCTCAAGATGGGTGGTGACCATGGCGGCCATTTGGAAGTCGGCCATCTTGGATACAACTTTTGTTTTTTCAATAGGAAGAGGGCCATGTGACACATCAAACTTATTGGTAGTGTCACAAGAAAAACAATGGTATGATTGGTTTCAACGTAACTTTATTCTTTCATGAGTTATTTACAAGTTTCTCTTTGTTCACAGCCATTGACATGCCGAAGAGGTTAACATGTTAGGAGCGGATCGAAATTGTGTTGATATCTGGTGAACGCAGTAACCGGGTCATTGCAGCAGATTTGTGTCCAGAATGTGGACGCAAGAAAACTGTCACTAATGAAGAAACATCAGTGGCTTTCCTAGCTTCATTCAGCAAGAGCCCACAGCGTAGAACTTGCCGCATGTCACTGGTGAGTGGCATTAGTCGAACATCCCTTCGGCGGATATTAGCTACACACAAATGGCACCCTTACAAACTCCAGCTACTGCAGCATCTCAACGAGGATGACCCAGATCAGCGCACAGAATTTGCAGAATGGGCAAAACAAAAATTGGAGCAGGACCCTCAGTTCATGCAGAAGATTTTGTTCAGTGATGAGGCAAACTTTTATGTGAATGGTGAAGTTAACAAACAAAACCACCGCTATTGGTCTGACACTAACCCACATTGGATGGATCCCTCCAAGACTGTTGGAACAACAAAAGTGATGGTTTGGTGTGGTATATGGGGTACAACGATAGTGGGTCCATTCTTCATCAATGGAACGTTCCCTGAGTTTTTCCAGCAAGATGGTGCACCACCACATTATGGGTGCCAGGTCCAAGCATTCCTAGATGAACAGTTTCCTGGAAAATGGATTGGTCGTCGTGGGCCAGTTGAATGGCCCCCAAGGTCTCCCAATCTGACCCTAAAAAGACTTTTATCTTTGGGGTCATCTGAAGGCAATTGCCTATGGTGTGAAGATACGAGATGTGCAGCACCTGAAACTACGGATACTGGATGCCTGTGCTGGCATTTCTCCTTGTTGCTATCAGTGTGTGAAGAGTGGGAGAAGAGGGTTGCATTGACAATCCAACACAATGAGCAGCACATTGAACACACTTTATAAGTGGCCAGAAACTTGTAAATAACTCATGAGGGAATAAAGTTACGTTAAAACCAAGCACACCATTGTTTTTCTTGTGACATTACCAATACGTTTGATGTGTCACATGGCCCTCTTCCTATTGAAAAAACAAAAGTTGTATCCAAGATGGCCGACTTCTAAATGGCCACCATGGTCACTACCCATCTTGAGGAGTTTGCCCCCTCACATATACTAATGTGCCACAAACAGGACTTTAATATCACCAAACATTCCCATGTTATTACGGTGTATCCATATAAATGGCCCACCCTGTATATATTTAAATATAGTAAGTTTCATCCAGATTGATTAACCCATCTAAGAAGAACATATAAAGAGCAATTTCTAAGCTTTTATGTTTCTGTAATGAATAACCTACCAGTCTATGCAAACTGTTTAATCAAAATTTTTAATGATAAAAAAATGGGGGGAAAAAACCCCTCATTCATTTTTTGATTAAGATGTTGAATTTGTTATTTACTTGGATTCCTGAACAGAATAATTAGTTTTAGTGGTTTAATGTTATGCTTGATTAATTCCTAACTTCTCATTGAAGTCCAGTGTGCCGTCTCAAATTTGGGTATAAAAATGTTAATTCAGTTTGCTATTCGACTAATAAATTATTTTTTTTTAGTTTTAAACACATTTTTGACAGAATTCTAAAGCATTTGTCTTTTCTTGTTTTTATGACAAATAGTCTGATTCTTTTTTTAAGATTTGTAAATGTTATAATCCTATAAAGCAAGACATACACCAAATAAAAGGTAGGACAGAGAAACCATGACAGGATCTGACAAACTTGTAAATGAACCTCTGAATAAAATGCAAATAAAAGTTGTTTTTTTAAAAAATCCAGATCCTTGCTTTTGTTGTTGATTACGTCCAAGTATGCCATCCTGGAACATCTGTAGCCATCAGTTCAAAGTGTCCTCACTACAACTCATATATCTGTCACATCAAAAATGAGGAAACTAATTTTTCTTAAGGTTAAAATTGGCAGAGCATGTCATTTCTTTTGCAACAGTAGTAGAGATGGCAAAGAGTTGCTTCTTGAAGAATTTAAGTTATAGGGTAAAATACATTTTAGAATCCAAGAATAATCGAAATAACTAACATATCTAAATAATTTACGCATTATAGAAGAAGAGAATGATGGAAAAGTTAAAAATCAATTTGGCTGGCTATGTCAAAAGAAGAAATCCATTTTAATCAAATAATTATTGTCAGAGTTGAACAGTGAACATATATCAAACTGTACACACCTGTCTCCTCTTCCCTGGACCTCTGTATCTAATTCATCCACTCTGCAGCTCTTCACCTCCTCCGCTCTTCTTCTCAGTCCTGAAGGCCATCCAGTCTGGATCCATCTCCGGCTCAATATCCCATCCATGATGCATTCAGTCCTGCAATAATTCATCTTTCATCCAATAACATTCTGCTATATATTTGTGTATCAAACTTACCCAAACATCATCTTGCAAAGAGATGTAAGGACAACCTCTTTGAAGCCAGTGGCTTTTAGAAAAACTGAAACATTTGACACTTCAGGAATAAAAACAGGCTTCTTAAAACTTCTGTGGTGACAAATTGACAGACATCTGTTCAACTAAACACTGTTTTTAAAAAAAATCAAACTGCTGTCATTCCTGTCAATCAATGTCACAGTTATTAGCATACAATTGGGAAGGGAAGCAGAGTAGGATGCACTTTTATGTCACAGCAAAAAGGGCCTGTGTTTCAATCCACTCGCCATTCTATGTGATATGTAAATATCTTCACTGTGCCTGTGTGGGTTTTCCCTGCATACTCTAGTTTCCTTCAACAATACAAAGATATGCATTGTCATAGGAATTAACCCAAATGCTGACAAGGTCAATTTAAAATGCACCTTTTAATGGCGGTAGAGAAGTGGATGTAAGTCCATGGGACAAAACAACAAAGAACTCCAACAAATGGTAGGAACACCCTCCAAAAAAGATGAAAAACAAATTCTTAGACAAAGGAAAGT
The DNA here is from genome assembly GCF_056152115.1 of Neolamprologus brichardi. NCBI lineage: Eukaryota > Metazoa > Chordata > Actinopteri > Cichliformes > Cichlidae > Neolamprologus > Neolamprologus brichardi. The sequence goes on along the minus strand of NC_142120.1, from coordinate 9,608,154 downwards.
TGGGCCTCCAATATATGCTGAAAGGAAGTGGAAACACCAGGGAAACAAGACACAGCTGAAACAAATCAAGGACAACAGGACAGGGAAATTAAAACTAAATACAGGACACATAAGTCAACAGCGTATTACAGTAAAAGAGGAAGTAACATATAAGGGGAAATACTAAACACAGAGACAAAAATTTGAAAATAAGCTAGAAATGCTGGGAGACTTGACTAACTCTGAGCATAAAGAAAACTGATATAAATAATTAAATACTAACAAAACTCAGAAAAGAAAAGTAAAACGAACTGTTACCAAGGCATTACCGAGGCAAACTATGTACAAAAGTAAACAAAACCTTGAAAAATATAAAGATTCCAAATAACACAACTCACATTTCATAATCAAAAGAGACATTAATTAACAATAAACTAGAGTTCAAAAAAGAAAAAAATCTCTGGACTCAGAATCTAGGACCATGTCAGTGGGTGATTTCAAATTGGCCATAAATGTAAATGGTTGTTGTTTCTGTGTAAGACCTGCGACAGACTGGCAACTGTAGCCTGCCTTTCACTCTATGACAGCTGGGATAGGATCCAGTTCACCTGCAACCCTAAACTGTATGAGCAGTTGGGAAAACAGAAGAATGTAAATTTACAAAATCAAGGCCAGACAGGTCCAGCGGCAGTCTAGCATTACAACTACAGTTTTAGTGAAGTTATAGCAACTCACAAAGTCTAGCAACTCACACAGTTCAAAAGAACACACAGTGCTCTAGTGCACACAAAATACAGTGTAAGCCATTTGAAAGTAATAAAAATGCAGGGAAGAATGAACAGAGTTGGGATGACATTTGCTTCACACCCAAGTGAGTTTGTAGCCATGCCGTCGATTCTGTTTACCCCCCTCCCAGTGATGGGCTTGGAGCAGCCCACCCTGTCTGCTGCCAGTCATATTGGCCTTCCTAGCACGACGGACCGTCAGAGCTTCTGCCAAGTCTGGGAACACACTAGTCCGCAGGCCAAGGGGACACATGCTAGTAAGGGAATTTGGCAGTAATGGAGTGTTAAGAGAGAAACAGAAATATATGGCAGAGCACAGGAGACACGCAGGAGGAGGAAGGAGAAGAATGCAGAATTCTGAACGCAGCAGAAGAAGACAGACGGAGTACAAAATGTAAAAATAAAATCTACATTTGACTAAAAATGCTGTCATTATAATCAAAATTAAATTGCTGGAAGTCAGCTGCTGTCTCTCCCCAACTCACAACTCTCTCCAATTCTTGTCTGTAAACAACACTATTAATGAGACAAAATCTCTCACTATGCCTTTCTCTCCCTCTCTCTGTCATGCAAACACAATCTTCTGCCATGCAAACTCATATCTCACAGACACTACACTCACTAATTCACTCGCACAATATACACAAATGTAATGAGAGTGTCGTGTTTACACTGTGAAGACTGATGGCTGTTATTAAGTCAGGATATGTCTCGCTCTGTGAGATAAGTTTATTTGGTGCTGTGGTTACAGGAGGGGCATTTGATTGTGATTTCTCTATCTCATAGCAGTACCACCCCCCAACAACCCCGAAAAAGACACATGTGCAAGTACGATATTAAAAAAAAAGAAGAAGAGAGAAACAAACAACAAACAAATGCTAATGAATGGAAACAGATTATTACAGAAACAATTCAGAGCTCCTGCTGTTTTTTTGAATTTTCCAAAAAGGCGCATTTATGTTCTTTGATCATCCGCCTCATTTGTTTGGGACCGACTCATCGTGTGAAATTACTTTAATCAGAATCTGTGAGGAAGTTGTCGAGTTACCAACAAATAAACACCCGATCAAACAATTTATATAAACTCTGCGACGTCGCAGCATCCACCACCTGTTTAGGTATGTAAAAAAAATAAGCTTCAAAATAAGCCTCACATATAATCTGTATAACATTTGCCTTCACTATAATTTAACATGTAGCCTCACCTCCTCCTCCTACCTTTATATTCATCATTATACCAACTTTTGCTTTTTTTTTAATAACTATATATTTTGTTTACTTGTTTTGTTCCTAATATAAATGACTTAAAATGTGCTTTTAGATTATCAGACAGACTCAAAACACACAATATGGCTGCATTTTTTTATTAGTATTCATTATGCACACCATTTGTACTAATGCTATTTATGCTTCATTTAGGGAACCATGCACATTATGCAGAAACATAACCATCATGGTCTGTAGGTCTGTTGTGGCTGTTTTGTGTGTTCAAGTTTTTTAATTCATCTCTGAGTTCTGTGTTTTTGTCTCAGTTTCCTAATATTTGGGTGCTGATCTTTATATTTTGAGGCCAGGATTATAGTCTGGGTTTGTCTACAGTTTTGATGGGATTTACGGTTCTTGCTTTACTTTTCATTCACGTTTCAATGTTTCTTTTGAAATCTAGTTGAACTTTTATATGTTTGCTTCCTTCCATTCTGTGTCAGCTTTTAGTGTCTGTTATTTAGTCATTTTGAGGTGTTTTCTGTTGGGTTTCCTTGTCAGCCTGTGTTCTTGTTTGTTTTTGTTAATTTACTTGCCATTATGAACCTTTGTCCTCTTAAATCTTCTTATATTTAAATTCTAATTACTGTTTAAAAAGCCTGTTCATACATGCTTATTTTCCTTTATTAAAATAGCTGTCCGTAGTGTTTAGTGAGCAGTGTTGGGGAGTAACGGAATACATGTACCGCCGTTACGTATTTAAAATACAAAATATGAGTAACTGTATTCCGTTACAGTTACCGTTTAAAAAGGTGGTATTTAGAATACAGTTACTTTGTTGAAATAAATGGATTACACGGCGGTACTTTCCTGTTTCATATTGTGGTGGGTCAGGCCTGTTTGGGTTTTGTTTGACAGCTACGTTCTGTTGTTCCAGGTGGCAGCGTTACGGTTGCCATGGTTACAGGGTGACGCTCTCTCTCTCTGTGTTTCCTGGGTGAGAGAGGCCTTTTTGTTGTTGTTGTGCTAAGCTAATAGGCAGAATGCTACCGGTATAGCTCTAAAGAATGTAGCATCATAGGCAGTGTAGTCCGTGCTGCAGGGAGAATGGACTGCCATACACGTTATGTGTCTGTGAGGGAGGGAGGGAGAAAAAGGAAAAGTACGAGCTGTCATCGAGCAAAAACGGGAGCTGGAAGCATGTAAATATAATAATAACCACTGCAGCCAAGAAGAGTGCCTGACGAGCCCAGTTGTAAGTAAGCTATTAAGACTCGACTGTACACCGTGTTCGTGTTTTCCTCCAAAAACAATAAGTTCCGTTGGAGCAGTCTTTCAACGCCTCTCTCCCGACACAGAACCTACCGTATTAGCCAGAGGTCCCTTTACTACGGTTCGGAGCCGCGGACCTTCAGTAACAGTAATAAATCACAGCAATAGTACATTCATGTAGTTGTAAACAGCATGATAATATATTAAGTAATCCAAAGTATTCAGAATACGTTACTCTCATTGAGTAACGTAACGGAATACGTTACAGAATACATTTTGGGGCATGTATTCTGTATTCTGTAATGGAATACATTTTAAAAGTAACCTTCCCAACACTGTTAGTGAGTTAGCTCCTGTTTTATTTCGGTAGTCAACTATCACCTGTGCTTCGTGCTTAGTTTTACTTCCTCTGATGCCTCATAGCCTTGACTGTCAGCATGTTTGTCAGAGATATTTCCACTTCTCTAATAACCCGATGTATATAAATGATTCTGTCTGTTACTGAGAACAGTGAATTAGCCAAAATAAAGGCACACCTTCTGTTTAACCAGTCCACCTCCTGAGCCTTCATTTTGGGTACTTAACCTGCAACTTATGACATGCATGCATGGTTACATCTACAATTGTGCATTTGTGTATTCATCATAAAGAAAGGGTCGTCTTGTTGCAGACAACAAGATGACCCTGTATGACAACAGACAATATTATTTACACTTGCACATATTTAAGGCAACTTCCCTTAAATGACCATGTGTTTGGGTAGATCTACTAATGCACATGAGCTTTCCCAGGTTCTAATGATGATGTTGTCCTGGCTTCTTGTGATATTGAGTTTTCAAGTTTGTTTTACTGTTTTTGTTTTTATCACTTTTTGTGTTTTTAGTACCCTTGATGTTTTCCACTGTCCCTTTGTCTTATTCCTGCAGTTAATGCCCTTGTCCTTGTTCAGTTGTCTTTCGTAATCTTCGTGTCTTTGTATTAGGTTGTGTTTTACCCATTTCCTGTTTACTCTGGGGAGTAGTTTTCTCACATCTCTTGTTTTTGTTTTTACTTCCCGCCTCTGTGATTGCTCATCTTCTGGCACACTTGTTTTTTTCCAAATTGAGATGAGTTTTGTTGCCGACTTGCGCTACATCTAGATCTTATTTCTCACAGTTACCTGTACACAAATGTTCTTTGATATCGTTGTACACAGAGGTTAAAAAAACTGTGGTATTGTTACACTTATGAAAACTGCTGTTTTTTGTGATGTAGAACACAGTCTTACATCTTTTATATGCATAATGTATGATCGAGCGCATTTTTCATTACAAAGGGGTGTAATAGCCTGCATGGCTGGCTGCTAGTTCATCCATCTCGGTGTATGATAAAATTGGAATATATATGCGCATGATGTTTTTAATGTTTGGCTCAGGTTTAAACATTTTCATAAAATATGGAGCACAGCATTAACGCTGTATTTTTTTCTTCATATACTGAGAAGCTATTTAGTTTCCCAATTCCCTTTTGGATTCAGTCATTAAAGATACGTAAACTGTTACAGAGTTTCTGCATTTCATGAAAATTATTGCAATTTGAAGAAACAAATATTTTAACACCCCTCGATTTCTAGATCTTAGGTTAAATGCTAGTGTACGGAGAATTCTCACCTAGTATTGCTCTCTCATTAATTCACATCTTTTTTTTTTTTTTCATCAGTTACTGGTCCCCACTGTGAGCATTTTGACAAATAAAGTCATTTCCCAAAATGCTGAGGCTGCTTTTAGTTTAGCTGCTGATGACACAGAGAGAAACTTTGCAAGGCAGGAAGCAAAAGAGAGGCAATAAGCAACCTCAGGAGAACTTACTATCTGCAGATTCCAATTTGAAAACCAGAGCAGGTCTTAATTAATACTAAATAAGTAATTGATGAACAATGGTGCAGAATGTGTTCAGGGGAAGCTTGTTTGATTATGCAGATTAGGAATGAACAGACTAACAAGACAATTACTTGAATGCCCAGTTCTGTGTATGCATGTGGAGATACATTGCACCAGCAAATTTCTAGGCACTTGTTTGTGAGCGTGTGCTGTTGTGCCCGAGAGTGACTTTGTTTGTCAGCAGGGGGATAACTAGTAATTAGCATTAACATTCATGCATACTTTCTTCAGACCGAAACCTAGTGTAATGCAGGTGTGAATGTGACTTTGAGAATATTTTGCCACATCCAAACAAATAAAACTGCAAAAATAAAACACTGTTGGGGAATTGAGTACTGAAGTTTGAACTCAGTTCAGAATCTGCTGAGATTTGTACATATTAAAAATAGGCCAAGGCTCCAAGAGCCCAAGAGACCACTCGGTGAACGTGTTGTAAGCTCCAGTTGCTACGGAAAAATGTGTCTCCAAAGTGATAGGTAAGTATTTCTTGGAGGTTGCTGGCTGTCGCTGGCTAAAACCCCAGCATTCTGCAATAGCAACCACCGGTTGCTAGCAGATTTACACAGTCACTCCTATTTGCCTAGTGGTAGTAAAACTTTTAATTTCAATTATTATTAAGCTACCCAATTGAAATGAGCATAGCAAGGTTCAGTTTCTGATAAGTTAAAAGTCACTCTTGGTTTGGTGTCCAGTAGTAGTAAAGTTGATGAATCAATAGCAAAATAGTGTATATGCATTTATATGTTTTACATTAAGAAAAAATCATGATAAAGAGTCATTTATTGCCTGTTAAATTGATAAGCTCATACAGAATTTCACAGCAAGGAACTTTACTGCAAAATAAGCCTTTACCAGCAATTTTCCAAAACCACTGGAAAGCTTTTTTTATTTTAAGTCTTTTGGTTATTATTCGAGTCTTAGTTTTGTCAGTTTTAGTTTTTATCATATTCAACTTCAATTCCTTGAGCTGTTTCTTGTGGCTTTTTTTTCTCTTTTCCACTTCCTCTTACTAGTATTCTGTTCATATATTATCAGTCTTCACTCTGTCACATGTGTAACAAATGCATGCAACAACAGACATGAGAATTTTAGTTCTAGAAGTACCTCTATTTTCTGCAATGTAGAATGTAAGGGGGAAATTGTTGTTCTTACATCTGTGAAGGTTCTCAGTCATCCAGGTCATTGCAGTCAAAGGAGCTTGCAAAGAAAAGCGTCTGGACTTCTTTAAGTTGCTTGAAGACGTTTCACCTCTCATCCGAGAAGCTTCTTCAGTTCTAAGTTCAAATGGCGGAGAGGCCCAGATTTAAACCCAGTGGGAGTATCCCCACAGAGGGACAAAAGGACCCCCCAATGATCCTCTAATCACCTGAGCCAAGGTGTGAAAATGGGTGTGGGTCCCAATCAGCCAGGGTTTCGGGTGAGCTCATTGTGAAACCTGGCCCCACCTTATCACGCGATTTCCTGAGGTCAGATGGCCCAGGATGTGAGTGGGCGTTAAGGCGTCTGGGGAGGGAACTCAAAACTGGATTATAGATGGCAGACTGTTGGTGTCGTAAACCACTGCCTCTGTTCAAAGATGGTCGCTCACAGTGGACATAGATGGCTTCCTTCACTCCTCTTTCAAACCATCTGTCCTCTCTGTCCAAAATCGGAACATTGGCATCCTCGAAAGAGAAGTCCTTTATCCTTAAGATGCAGATGGACTGCTGAGTCTTGTCCTGTGGAGGTGGCTCTTCTATGTTGTGCCATGCGCTTGTGAAGTGGCTATTTGGTCTCCAGTGTAGAGGTCTGGGCATTCCTATGGCGTTATTTTTGTGCTACTATTCTGAGTGCATGTAAAAAAGGTTTGCAGGTGCAAGTGTTGCATTTTGAGGAGAAATTTATTTTGAGCGAAGAAAAGCTGAATTTGAGTGAACAAAATTCATTGCTGCGTGCAAAAAATGTATTTCAGTGTTTGCTATTATCCATACACACACACACACAATAGCAGCCCCTCTCGCTCAGTTTTTGTATTTGCGCTCGCTCGCAATGTGTTGCTCGCGTTCTCTGCCCGTGCCACAAAATATTTGTGCCACAAAACCAGCCAATCACAGACTTGGATGCAAAAATATCTGATTGGCTGTTCTGGTCTCCAATCAGCTCGAAATGACTCTTTCTGGGTCACAAAATAAACTTTTAAGATATTTTTATGCGAGAATGGTGCTGTGTAAACTTCAAATATCTGCTCTATTCATCAAGACAGCACATATTTCCATAAGTGCTCTAACGTTTTCGAATATGCCTGTTACCCACCAGTTGACCGGGTGGTCACTTGGGTTAAACATAATATATAAGGCTGAACTGACAAAAAAATCACTACACCACTAGGTATTATAGGAAAAACAATAAAGCCTTTGAACTAAAAGTGATGTACACGGTCTTGTTGGTATATATGTATGATTAGTATCACCTTCATGTTTCCAAACCGATATCATGAGCAGCAGCTTTTACAGCTGTGGCTCCAGCAAACATCAGCTGATACTAGAAACTAATTTTAAATAAATTCTAACAACAGCTTATCAAGCTTGAACGTGCTGCTCTTGTTGTTTAGCGCAACATCCGCTGGTTTCCTCTTTCTGGCGCAAAGTGGGAGATAAACAAACAAGAGAGACGATCAGCTGATCATTGATCAGTTTCATGATTGAAGTAGCAACAGAATCAGAATCAGAAAGGGTTTTATTGCCAAATGTTGAGCAGGTTTACAACATTAGGAAATTGCTGCGGTACTTAGTGCAAACATACTGTTATATAACGCTTATATAGACATAAAAATAAAAATAAGAATTAGAAGTGCTAAGTGGATAGATATATACATGAGTGCAGGTGGTGATCAGTGCCAAACATGGAATGATGCAGTGAACACAGCGTAGGGTCATGTGTTAGTGGTGGGAACAGTCATACGGTTATTGTTCATGAGTCCAACAGCAGAGGGAAAGAAACTGTTCTTATGGCGAGAGGTTCTGGTGCGAATAGACCGGAGCCTCCTGCCTGAGGGGAGCAGGTAAAACAGACTGTGTCCAGGGTGAGAAGGGTCAGCTGAGATCCGAGCTGCGCGCCCCAGTGTCCTGGAGGTGTACAGGTCCTGCAGAGATGGGAGTCTGCAGCCAATCACCTTCTCAGCAGAGCGCACAACACGCTGCAGTCTCTGTTTGTCCCTGATAGTGGCTCCAGCGTACCACACGGTGATGGAGGAGGTGAGGATGGACTCGATGATTGCAGTGTAGAATTGCATCATCGTCCGTGTTGGCAGGTTGAATTTCTTCAGCTGCCTCAGGAAGTACATCCTCTGCTGGGCTTTCTTTATGATGGAGGTGATGGTGGGCTCCCACTTCAGGTCCTGGGTGATGGTGGTACCCAGGAACCGGAATGAGTCCACAGAGGTGATGAGGATGTAAGTCAGGATGATGGGGGGGAGTGGGGCTGTGTGCTTCCTGAAGTCCACAATAATCTCCACTGTCTTCTGGGCATTCAGCACCAGGTTGTTGTGGCTGCACCAGGACACCAGACGTTCAACCTCCCTCCTGTAGGCAGACTCATCCCCGTCTGAGATGAGTCCAATAACGGAGGTGTCATCTGCAAACTTGATTAGCTTGACAGACTGGTGGGTGGAGGTGCAGCAGTTGGTGTACAGGGAGAAGAGCAGAGGAGAAAGAACACAGCCCTGAGGGGAGCCGGTGCTGATGGTCCGGGAGTCCGAGACGTTCTTTCCCAGCCTCACATGCTGCTTCCTGTCCGTCAGGAAGTCAGTGATCCACCGGCAGATGGGATCAGGCACATTCATCTGGGAAAGCTTGCCTTGGGGATGGTCTGGAAGGATGGTGTTGAAGGCAGAGCTGAAGTCCACAAACAGGATCCTGGCGTAGGTTCCTGGGGAGTCCAGATGCTGCAGGATGAAGTGTAGAGCCATGTTAAAAGCGTCGTCTACAGACCTGTTGGCTCTGTATGCAAACTGCAGGGGGTCCAGGAGGGGGGCCGTGAGGGTCTTGAGGTAGGAGAGAACCAGGCGCTCAAATGACTTCATGACCACAGATGTCAGAGCCACAGGTCTGTACCTGTCATTTAGTCCAGTGATCCTAGGTTTCTTGGGGACAGGGATTATGGTAGAGGACTTGAAGCAGGCAGGCACATGACATGCCTGCAGTGAGGAGTTGAAAATGCCAGAAAACACTGGGGCCAGCTCGTTTGCACAGTGTCTGAGGGTGGCAGGAGACACACCATCTGGGCCAGGAGCTTTTCGAGCATTCAGACTCTTAAACTGCTTCCTCACATCTGCTTCATGAATATGAAGAGTTGTGGTGGGAGGAGGTGGTGTGAAATCCTCAGGAGAGGGAGAGGGAGGGAGAGAGAATGAGGGGAGAAGAGGCAGCTGTGCAGCTGTGCAGCTGTGCAACGTAAAGACAGAATAACGTAAAGACAGAATAACTCCAGCTTTGTCTTTTTTTCATTCTAACTGAAGTCCGGGACAAATCGCATTCCTTTTCCTCTCAATACAGATGTATTGTAATTGGTCCAGCCTAGAGTTGATCATGACCAATTGGCTAATCCACCACCTTTCATTGTTTATACCGTTACAAAAACAAACAAACATAAAAATGAAAAATCACCATCGGCCTACCGGGCAAATGCCCAACGGCCAGTCCAGCTATGCGGTCAGCTGGTGGGTAACAGGCATCTCCAAAAACGTTAGAGCACTTCTGGAAATATGTGATGTCTTGATGAATCGAGCAGATATTTGAAGTTTACACAGCACCATTCTCGCATGAAAATATCTTAAAAGTTTACTTTGTGACCCAGAAAGAGTAATATTTCAAACTTCACCACTCTGTGTTCCTCCGCCACTGCCTTGTTTGAGTTTTGGATGAAATGGATTCTGGGATATTGCATTTCGTCACTTCGAGCTGATGAGCTGATGATGAACGCGAACAACACATTGCGAGCGAGCGCAAATACAAAAACTGAGCGAGAGGGGCTGCTATTGTGTGTGTGTGTGGATAATAGCAAACACTGAAATACATTTTTTGCACGCAGCAATGAATTTTGTTCACTCAAATTCAGCTTTTCTTCGCTCAAAATAAATTTCTCCTCAAAATGCAACACTTGCACCAGCAAACTTTTTTTTTACGTGCACTCAATTTTTTTTTACGTGCGCTCAGAATAGTGGCACAAAAATAACGCCATACATTTCTCGCTACACTGTACAGCATACACCACATTGTTAAGTTTGTGTTTAGGAGTTTTGTCTTTCGGGTGAACCAGTTTTTGTCTGAGCGTGTTGCTGGGTCTGAAATGCACCGGGATGTCATGCTTGGAGAAAACCCTCCTGAGTTTCTCTAATACACCAGCTACATAGGGGATGACAATGTTGTTGCATCTGTCTTTCTTATCCTCCCTCGCTGGTGTCTGATCTTCTTTTCTGTGCCTCTTTGCTGACTTTATGAACACCCAATTAGGATAACCGCATGTTTTGAGTACTTCCTTTACATGTGTGTGTTCCTTCTTTTTTCCCTTCAGGCTTAGAGGGAGCATGTCCTGCCCGGTGGTGTAGGGTCCTAATTACTCCAAGTTTGTGTTCCAGAGGGTGATGGGAGTCAAAGAGGAGGTACTGGTCTGTGTGTGTGGGCTTCCGGTAAACTTCGATGTGTCCAGATGACCAGATGACATGTTAATTACATGGTAATTACTTGATTCACTGATTAGTTTGCTGAGCCATGTTTAGACAAGCATTTAATCTTGACCGTATAAAAAGGCACAAAAAGTGGAGAAATAAAGCCAAACCGTGAAGTCAACTCACTGAGTGTACATGTGATGGAGGAAATATGATGTGATTTTAACTAGTAAGAGTGACATCTTAAAATACTGACTAGCAATTCTGCTTCGGCTGTTGCTAGGCAAAATGAAAACACTAAAACATAATTACAAAAAATTAAAAGACCCTGCAAACAGGGTGATACATTTTGAACCACTTAGGAGGTAAAACTTTTAGAAACAGATTTTCCAATCTAAAGTTGTTTTGAGCAAAATTGCACTGCCAATTTAAATATTCACCAAAATGTCAGGACTTAAACACTCCTCTCTGGTCGCTTATCTTGCTTAGAAAGGTAACCTCATAATTACATTTTAATATCTGCAAAAAAACCAGAGATAATGCAAACTAAACTACCTGAGCTGCAGTTCCAATACTGCCTATTCAGCTGCAATGGCTCAGCAGTATTAATGTCAACAGACCCATAGAAACAGCTCCGAATTCCACTTATTCATTGCTGACCTGATTTAAATAGTAGAATTTAGTTAATGCACGGCTTCATATTTCTAAAAGTTCAAAGTAAAACAAAAAAGTGAATTTAATACATGAATATAAGGATGAAAGCAATGAAGTCATTGGCGGCTTTAAGGTTATCATTGACTTGGCTGTTGGGATTTTTAATGTTTAATTATAGTATGATTTTGAAAAGCTGTTACATCCAACCTTACCATTTTTTTTTTATCCTTTTTTCAGGTTAGAACACAATAGTGACAGGCTTGTGGAAAGAGGAGGAAGGTTAAATAGTAGGACAGATAAGAGAAATTGAAGAAACACCACCTTTCTTTCTCCGCTCAGGACACAAAAAAAGAAAGATGGACCAGTGCCAGCACCGAAATCTTGGCAGCAGGTAATGAGAGGACCGTGGATGCTGGTAGTGCCTTCACCCATCTTCCCTCTCCACATCCTCTCATCCTGTCTGCCAAGGTTAGGTAGTAAAGGGCTTTTTATCTTGTTGTTAGTCATTATCGTGTGCCACTCTGTCACTCTTCACTCCCTTCTCTGCAGACATCTTAAAAGAGAAGGAAAGAGGTGCGGAAATGGGCAGGAAAGTGTGAGTGAGAAGAGAGAGCAGTATTCCAGCAAAGATGTTGCAATAGGGAGTGTTTGCGTGTGCAGTGGAGATGTCTGCTTGAGCGTGTCCATTTTACACCTTGCGCATGACTGGAACTGAATCCATTTAGAGGGGAGAGAGGTTCTCAATCTGACTGACAACTCTTTCCACATAGTTAAGAATCACAAGCAAACAGTCCATGTGGGAAAGGGTTTTAACTCTGCAGTGCTGTGGGAGGACAGAGGCAGCAGAAAGCTGACTGTATTTCTCACACAATCAGGCAAACAGACTTCCCTTCCACTCTGCCGTGAACACTACTGCAAGCTTGCTGTCGCTTTGTATTATACTGCATGCTATAGTGGTGCATAAAGCTTGCGAGCAGGCAACAGGTATACCAGAATGTGTCATCGTACTTCTTCCCATCCTCTCAAGGCAAATAAGCGATGTTTATTGTCTTCCATTTCATTGCACCTTCCCAAAACAAATGTTCTTCCATCTAAAAGAAAAAAGTTTCTGCATCAACACTCAATGAAATTTCACATCAGCTAAGTGTGTTCCTCTTAAATGCCAGACGCTCCACAGGAAGATGTACAGGTAAACAGTGAAATTTAGTATTTCCACATCAGCACACTCCTGTCAAAGCAAACTCATTTCAAGAGTGTCAGGTAAAATGATTTTCAAGTCCCCTCCTTTTCCTGTATTCTGGCTTTTTCTTAAATTGTTTGCTTAGCATTGTTTATGCTTGTACAAACAGCCAAGGCGTCAGATTTTATTAATTATTACCGAGGCTTTCACTTCTTTGGGAGTTCGGTTTCCTGCTACTCCTCACAGAATCTGTTGACATTTTGTAAAAGGGATTTCTAATACAATTCACCAAAGTCACCTAAAAGGTATTCAACTGCCACAAAATGGAGGAATTATTTGTGTGTTAATATTAAGTTCAGAGTTATACAGGGGCTTTTTGTTGTTCTTTAAACAGGTTAGGGAATAGAGATTAATATTTATGGCTCCACAGTGCTGATTTCTAGCTCCAATTTCTAGATAAACAGGGACGACCACTGTTACTGACATCACAGAAATCCAATGGTAGTAAAAAAAAAAATGAAATGGAGCATTTAGAGCAGTCTTTAGCTTAAATGAATTACTAGCACATACCTTTGTTATTTAGAACATTGGTTGTGCTTACTATGAGCATACACCTTTGTTACAGTGTATGTAGAAATGCATAATCAGTCTACTTTAAAGCATTTTGAGAAATACAGTTTTTAACTGCAATTCAAAAGTTTTGCCTCTCTTTTTGGCAAAAAGCCATTATCCCTCTAAAAGCACAAGAGTAAAGTAGAAATATTCATAAATTATAGTAATTTGTGCAAAACACTAATTGTATTTCTCGCAACAGGATCTCCTGTGAGCCTGTGAGCCTTTTGACAGGTGCAGAGTATAAATACTTGTCAAATTGCAATTGTACAATTTTTCCTATTTGTGTCCAAGGCAAAAAAAAAAAAGCTCAGCCAGCAACCAGCAAATAGCTGCCAAGAGCTGAGCAGCCCAAAACTAAAAGACTCCAAAATCGTTCTCTTTAATCTCTCATATTGCAAATTATACAATAATAATTACAACTTTGACCTTCTGTTATTCCCAATAAATCTAATAGATGGATGAATAATAATAAAAAAAATAAACATTTAAGGTTATAAATCATGCCAAATTATGTTGCATTCCCAAACAGTAAAAGTATTGAATGTTATGACTGAATAATTTCTGATTTTTCAACACAGTCCAGTATGCAAGTTCACATTTGGGTATAAAAACATGAATTCAGTTCATGTACAGTTTTTTTAATCAACCTGTGTTTCAGATTTTTGTAAGATAACAGGCTGGTCTATTGAATATTTTAAACACTGTATATACCCTATGCAAATGGACAGTTATTTACTGTAAATTTTTCCAAACAGAAACTGCTTTTTATCAATTGAATTCAGTTCCATTCAATTTCATTTATGTAGCATTTTCACTTCGAGGCACTTTACACTGTATGGTAAACACCACACAATAATATAAATTCTAGAAAACCCCAATAACTAAACCACTCCTTTCGTTCAAAAACTTGGTGACAGTGGGAAGGAAAAACTCCCTTTTAAGAGGAAGAAACCTACGCCAGAACCAGGCTGAGGGACCGGCATCCACTGCAACCAGTTGGGGATGAGGGGAAAGAGAAGAGAGAGAGAACAAGACAAAAGGCAAAGTATAGGAGAGAGCCAGAGTTTAAAAATGATTAAATGTAGTAATAGTGTATGAACACAAAGCAAGTAAAAAAAGATGAGTGAAGAAACACCTGATGCATAGGAAGGCTCCAAGCTGCTTAAGCCTATTGCAGCATGACTAAGAGATGGATCAGAGATGGGTCACCTGATCAAGTCCTAACTATAAGATTTAACAGAAAAGAAAGTTTTAAAAGCAACAAGTCCCTGTCTCCTTAATCACTAGGAGTCAGTTCCATAGTATAGGGGCTTAATAGCTGAAGGCGATCAGCCCATTCTACTTTTGAAAACTCAAGAAATACAAGTAAGCCTGCAGTCAGAGAAAAGTGGTCTGTTAGGATAATAAGGTGCTATGAGGTCTTTAAGATCACCAGGCCCGATTATTCCAGATTTTGTATGTGAAAAGTGGAAGCCAATGAAAAAAAGCTAATATGGGACAAATATGATCTCTTTCCTGTCCCAGTTTGTACTTGCTGCCACATTCAGGATTAACTGAAGGTTTTCAGGGACCTTTTAGAGCAACCTGATATTAGTGAATTACAAAAGTCCAGCCTGGAAGTCATAAATGCATGAACCAGCTTTTCAGCATCACTCTGAGACAGGATGTTTTCTAAATTTAGTAATATTGCCCGAATGAATGAAGACCATCCTATATATTTACTTATTGTGCACACTGAAGGACAAATCCTTCAAGTCTTGGAGTCAAAAATGACTCCAATATTTCTCACAGTGTTACTGGAGGTCAAGGTAATGCCATCCAGAGTAAGAATCTCGTTAGACATCATGTTTATGAGATTTTAAGAACTTCAAGTACCTCAAACCTCAAAAAATAATAATGTACACACTTCCCACAGACTTAAGAACAGGCAGCATATACAGTTTGTTTTGACAGTTGATAGACAAGTATTGACTGGAAAGTGTACAGATATTGAGAAGGGAACTGGGTGAAAGAAGATGTAATTGTCAACTCTAGGAATAACTGGATATGTGTCTAAAAATATATTTTCACTTGTTCAAATCAAATTAATCTTGCTGTAAGTATCTTCCTTCGATCACTGAAATTACACTGATTGAGCGTGTATTTTCTCCCTCTTAAAAACAATGCACTTTCCAGAACGAGGCTCATAATAAAACGAAACACTCTGGCAGCGTATGAACTTGGGAAGAGACACAGGGAGGTTAATGAGATGAGCCATCCATCCATCAATCCATCCATGGGGGGGCTAACCTACTATTGCTATAATAGAGGAAAAGGTGGGTTACACCCTGGACAAGTTACCAGCCTATTGCAGGGCTATAAAATAAGCCATGATGTTTTAGTTTTTGAAATTTAGGGTAGTTTGGACCTCCCTGTAAGGTAATAGCAGTAGCCACATCATGAACAAAAAATACTTTCCTTCCCTTAAACGTAATTATGTGCTGAATATTTGAAAGTGCTTTTATATGAATGTTAGGCGGACTGGTGAAAAAGCAGCAAATCCTTCACCTTATGAATAAAACTGGAAAAATGGAACAAACTGCCTTAGTGGAATACCATTAGTCTGAAATCAGTGGAAGCTATGTTCCTCCGGGTACTGTATAATAATACCGTATGTCAAGTTGTGATAAGAAGGAAGCAATAGGCACACCCATTAAAACTAATTGAGAAGTAGGATAAAACATGCACTGGGGTGTGCCAGTCTCTTTCTGTCACATAACCAGTATATACACAAAGGAAAAAACTATTTTGCTCTGCAGATCTCTCACTTCTGTCCCTATATATTTTCCTCTTTTCATTTCTTTTTCTTCTATGTACGCCACTTTCAAACCCCCAATTGAGCAGTACTCTTAAAGTTCTCAAACTCCAAATACTCCCTTGCTTCCCTTAGCAAAACCTTTCTCTACCTATCATCATTTTCGCTTAGACCCCAGGAGTACCGAACAGTAAATCTCAGAGTGCAAGCTGAAATCCACTTAGTGGGTTCAAATTCGACAAAGTGAAGGTTGCCGGAGCTAAACTAATTTCCATGGTAATAAGGACAGAAGCAAAGTGGTGTAAAAGTCATAAATGTCACAAAATGTATTTATTAAGAAAAGAAGAGCAAAAAATCACTAAATTCTGTCATGCATCTATTTATCAGCTTATTGCTTGAGGTGTCGCACCTTATCCCAAAATGCACTGGGTTAAAAAAAAAAAAAGGCAACTACCCAGAGATGCTGGTGTTCGCTGGATTATAAACATAAACCATACTGTACAGTCAGTCTTGAATTCTCAACGCAATTTAGAGTTTGCAGAGTTGAATCCAATGTAGATAATACAGTCATGTGAAAAAGACACATTTCACAGGATTATATGGAATCCTGTGAAAACTAACTACGACTGATGATTCAGTAGCTTGTGGAGTCCGGTTTAGCATGAATAACCTGAAGTATTTGTTTTGTGTATCACTTTATCCAGTTCAATTTTATTTATATATATCGCCAAATCACAACAGTTCCCTTGAGGCACTTTATATCATCAGGTAAAGACCCACAAATTATACAGAGAAATTATTACTCTTTACTTTGTTTTGGAGGGATTTTGTCCCACTTATCTTTTCAACATCAGTTCATTAAAGTTTGATGGCATTTATTTATGAACAGCTTTGTTAAGGTACTGCAACAGCATTTCATTGGGATTGAGGTCTGAACTTTGCAATTCCTTGATTCTTTTCTTTTTTTTAGTTACTCAGAAATATTCTTGATTTATTGCCGAGCTTGGGGTGATTTTCATATTATATGATTTGTGCCAAGCCTTAACATTCAGAATGATCGTTTAATATTTGACACTAGAATACTTTGGTATATAGAAGAGTTTATGGTTGACTCAAATTTCCACTTTGGTCTCATCTCCAGAAGTCTTATGGTGTGTTCGATGCAACTTTTCAAACCTAAGCCGTCATGAACTTTAACATTTAACAAGCTAACTGAGGCATGTAGCTCTTGGGTCTTTTGCAGTTTCTCTAAGCATTGCACAGTCTGACCATGGGTTAAATTTTCTACTCCTGGAAAGATTGGCAGCTGTCTTGAATGTTTTCCACTTGTGAATAATCTTTCTCACTGTAGAAGGATGGACTTCAAACTGTGTGGAATAGACCTTATAACCCTTGCCAGATTGATGGGCAGCAACAGTTGCTTCTCTAAAATCATGCTGTTCCCTTGTCTGCTCAGCAGCATGTTAAGTCACACCTGAATGCTCCGGACTAGCAGAATGCACGCTTTCTGATCATCAGTGCATTTGATTATCAACACCTAGCTTCTGCTTACACGCTTAATTCCTATAGAAGCAGCACAACATGGAGAGTATAGATTATGGATTGATCTTACTGTCTGAAGAGTATCTTATATGGCTATCATTACCGTTAGGTTAAAAGAATAATGGATCAGAATAAGTGAATGAATATTTAGAAGTTGGAATTAGTGACAAATCATTTTACCTTAGAAGTAAAGTGGTGGGTATGTTCCTCAAGTCTCTCTGCGACCTGGTAAAGTGCTAGTCAAGCTAGCACCAAATGGGTAAAGCAGAAAATGAAAGGGAGGAAGCTGACTGACCCAGATTAGAATATAAAGCTTACTGAAACTGTGTGCCATGGGAGCCAATCTTGGATCCGATGCATGTATGTAAGCACAGAGACATAAATATGCATGCATACTCTTTTAGTCAGTTTAGATTCAAGCATGTCTGATTCATTTGTATAAATCGTAGTCATTGCAGAAGCTAGAACATATGCACAAGCTTTCAATTTCAAATACACAATTATCAACAACAGGATGTAGAGGCACTACATGCAAATATTACCCTACGGGGGTGGCTATTTATAGAGCTTGCTCTGCTTGTGCGCGAGCCTGTTCAGGTAGAGCACGGTTGTTTTTGGCACTTAGCTTTTTTTTTTTTTTGCAAACACTATATAGCAGCGTTGTCACATCGCAAGACCCTCTGCACATTATAAATTTGGGCAACTGTCAATCTAGTACTATTAAATTATGCCTGCGTGATTAAAAATAATGAGCACGCTCATATGTCTATGGAGCTTTATTTAGAGATGTGGCCTGTCACCTATGTTTAAGTTCTCCACAAAAAAATACACAGTGAAAAGTGCCTATAGTCACAATAATAAACCTAATAGATTTTTTCACTATGGTTTCAGTGAGATTTCTGAATTGTCAGTTAAGAAAATGCAGCAAAAAATGTCATTTTTTAACCATATTACCGGCTGTGTCTTACACTCTCTCTCTCGCTCTATTCGGGTTGGCAGTAGACGAGCAGGAGTACTCTTGGGGTGCATGTGTGTGTAAGCTCCACTAGTTTAGTGAGAGAACCGTCACGCACAGAGGTAAGCAGTTGTCGAGGGCCTAAGGTCCAAGCACGAAACCCTCAAAGACTTGAATGACGTCACCTGTGTGCACAGCAGGGGTGGTTTTTTTGTCTGACTTCAAGAGGTGTATAAATAGAAATGGGACAGCACTTTGGGACTTGCTTGTGCATTACCTTGACAACGGCAAAACATGTTTTGTGCCATTAAGAGTTTGTAACTATCAAATGTCAAATGTGTTTTTTTCTTCTTTTTATTATTTTTTTTGTATTTGTCAAATAATTAAAAGCAATTTTTGATAAATAGGCTAAGTCTGTAAAGTCTATAAAACAACATACACTTTTTAATTATAGAGTTAGTTGCTCCTTTTGTACTTGTTTACTTTTTTAAAATCCATTTGAGTTTCCCCTGGTTACCCAGTGTTTAATGTCATTGAAGCAGAGGCTGCAGAAAGAGTGAATAAAAGGATCACATTGCCTGCAAGAAAGCCCTCATGCCCTTTACAGTTAGAGCGGGACAGACCTAACCTCTCACCGACACAAAGATATATCCATTATGCATGAATCAATGTAAAACAAAGATACCTCTAAATGTCGCTCCAGAAGCTTCACTACAAAACACTTTTATATCCTCAAATATGAACTACTTAGAATTACTGTAACTTGACATGTGTGTCTTTGGGATGCGGGTAAAACCCATGGAGGCAGAAGGAGAACATGCAAACTGACCAGAAGACTGAAACTAGGAACCCTGTTGCTGTGAGGGAACAGAGCACCACTATACTGCCTCACTAGGACTATGTGTTAGTCAAACATTCTCTTCCTGTCACATAGTATAACACACATGAGACTTCCTCACGTGAGCCTGACTCCTAAAAATAAATTGCTGCACATGTCACACATAAACTCAAGGGCCATTTTAGTACCTGTCTTCTCAGGAGAGAAAAATAAAATAAAAATAAATAAACATGCCCTTCCCACCTATGGTTCTCCTTCTTTTTTTTCCTCACCCCATCTCCCTTTCCACTCCATTCTTTTCAGCTTTATGCTGGGTTTGTACTTTGCAAGTACAGCATACAGTGTTTCTGTCACTGGGGAGTGTCAGCATGTCTCTTCACTTGATATGCATTAGATTTTCCACACTTTCTGGTAGTTATCTGATTCCAACTCAATGTGCTGCCAGGGGAAATTGAGTCCTAAGGCCAAAAGACAGAGAAGTTTTTGGCAGCTTTTTAAATTCATGACAGTATTCTCGTGTGGTCTCAATGGAGCTCACCTTGCAGCACAAGGCCACGGAGGTGTAGAGCAAACCATGCTGCCACTGCAATGCAGGAGCTTTTCTCTTTAATACAACCTGCTAACTTCTATCAATGTGTACAGGGGAGCAGAAGTATGATAAACTCATTCATCCCTCAGCCTGGTATCATACAAGGAGGTCACTTTTGATATCTTTGAAATGTTAGTGTTTGTATTGAGAAACTGACATGTCAATAATTCTGCTAATGTTGAAAAGTTTGTTTTTCTTTCACTGTTACTTTACCTCATGAATGACAGGCTGCTGGTCAGTTTGTCAGTCTGTTCAACTCTTTGGTCCAGATGAATATATTCTAAGTGGAAGATCACCATGAAGCTTGCTGAGAATGTTCATGCTTCAAAGATGAAAATCCCTTTTGGTTTTAATGACCAATATGGACTTTTAACTGACACTATGCTTAGGAATAAACCCTGTACTAGCCACACTGGCAACGAGTATTCCAGTCTTTTACACTTCTATAGAACTGGAAGCCCAAATGTTCAAAGGAACTGTCAGACGCAGTGCAACAGATTCAGTTTAGTGAATTTATTTAGTGATTTTTTTTTTTTTTTTTTTCTGAGTATTGGTTAAGTTAGATGACACAAACTGACATGTTTTTATTCATACTCTCATCTCGCAAAAGGCAACTACTTTGTAATTTTTCCCTTTATAATTTCATCAGCTTTTAAATCCATGCTCAAGGACATATCCTTTGTAGTTCTTACTCAGATCAGCAGAGAACTGCTTTCTCTCAGCCAGCAGATGATTGGTGTGTTGTAATACAAAGACCAGGGTGAAATGCCAGTCTAACTCTGTATAAAGGTAACAAAATCCAATTACCAGCACCTTGAAAGCTAATTATTAACTACTAATTAAAGATATAACTTGTTTGAAGTGTTCAGAAACATTTTTTCACTTTGGACAAATTTGCTTTCTTCTGCTCTTCTAAGCCCTTAACCTGCGCTAAGCCAGGCTAACAGGCTTCTACTAGTTGCATTCTGTTTAGCCTAGAGTCTCAGAGTACTTTTTGTGAAGTACAGCCAAAGTGCATTGTCAATACAATCATGAGTACCTGCATGGACAAACTGTGGCTTGGCAGTTTAGCGTTAAATGCTAGACTGACTTTAAGATGTTCATTAAATTAGCCTTTTCACTAGCTTCATCTTAGTGTCCGATTGTTTGACCATCTCTGTCAGCCACTGTATGCTCCTAACATTCACAAAAATATTACATTTTCCTACGGTGAGTGATGATTGATTTTAATCTTAAAAAACCATGTTAACTATGTACATTTTGTGTCATCACTTGAATAACATTTTGGTAACCTATAGCAGCACTAGACTAAAATATTGGATCTAAACAAAATTTCTTTTCAGTCTTTTGATCTCACTCATGAAAGTCATTAAAGTGTTCCCCAAAATGTCATATTCCTTCACTCGAGTGCATTTCATTGTCTGGTTTGTGTTATGCAAAGCATTTTGTAATACCTTCCTGTTGAAATATGCAATAAAAACAATTTTACTTTGCCTAGCTTATGTGCTGCATGTCAGCTAACTGCTTCAGCTCTGTTTAGATCACTAAGCTTTACTTTCCCAGAAGACTTCACCTGATGTAACTGATTTAAATGATGTCAGTCTGAGCAGCTTTAGTGTCCACAAAGAAGAAAAAAATGATATTTTTTTCACTATTTGCACAGACACACTCTAGCATTTTATTACATGCCCAATTCCCAGTTGTTCTGAAAAATGATTTTAATCTGTACTTCTTGGCTGCACCATATCCCAAGGAACAACAAGAACAGAGAATAAAGTAATGTGACAGACGATAAAGGAACTGTGCTAATCAGGTGCTAGCGGAAGACTACATTATACTCGCTAGCTATATAATCTTCGTCAATGCTTTATTTCCCACTACAGTGCAGCTTCTATTTTTCAGTTCATTTGCATATTACTCAAGAAGACAACTTTGTTAGTAGTGGACAGCTTTTGTAAGAAGGCAATTAACCATAACGTAAAAACCAAAGGGTGTCAGTAAACTGTCGCTATCAATTGTATGCTGAAGATGTGTCAAGCTGTCTTTCTGTGTTTCACTCCTGAATCATGTAAAAAGCTCATTCTAGTGTCCAAAGCACAGTTACAGATGAGAACTGACTGTTGGTTGTGTATGGTTTTGTGTCTAGAACAAACCTGAAGAATGCGAAATTCTTCACTGAGAACATTGATTGGGCTCTGTGGAATATCAGAGATACTGATATATTTGGAAACTTCTAGAAATAAAATAACTATATAGGTAATATCTAGAATTTTTATTACTGGCTGTTCATTTTACATCAAATGTTATTTAACAGTGAACAACTGTGCAACAGGGGCGTTTTTAGCCCATTTTGGGGGTGCTGATGCACCCCCAAAGATTTCTTACTTTTTTGACAATATTTGGTACATGATATTGTCATATTTTTTTGTGTGATACACTACAAAAAAAATATAGAAAGCATACAGTACTTGGTTGAGATGTAATATTTTAACAACAAAAGAATAGATACCCCCACTCCCAAAATGGTTTGTTCCAGCTCTCCTCTGCCCTCCTCTGGCTCTGGTGCCCTTTGTGCCAGAGCGATGGTGGCTGAGACGCAGCGGAGCGGAGGTGGAGTGCCTGGTTTAAAACAGGACATATTAGCTGCATTTAACCTTCCGTTACTCTTTATATAGTTAGGTAGGAGTCAGACCATGTTTCTTTTAGCTGAAAAACATTACACCCAGGTAACCTGCAGTGTGGGAAACGTGTTTTCCGACGATGTTTGCTACCCTACAATCCGTCCTACTCTGTAGTAAAATCAGCGACATTTGACCGTCCTGTTGCTCCCATTGACATTTATACAGCCTATTTAAAATCTAAAACTTAAAATTGTCCGTAGCCTGCTGTTGTTACCACTGTCCTGTTTGAAAAGGAATGAGAGAAGCTGGTTATTTTGTCATATGTGCCGATATTAAACCCAAGGTACTTACTAGCTAACTGACTGGATTCCTATTAACCTTATAACTGCTGTTTTGTGTGTGTGTTTGTATAGAGATAGACAGCCAGGTTCATAATGGATATAAGGACATTTTTTCAAAAAAACGGAGCCACATTCAGTTAAAAGTGTAAGATCAAATGATCTGTCAATAAAGGATAATGTTGGATCAGTGTTTCAGTATTTATATCTTTTATGTGGTTTGGTTATTTGCCTTTTGGTTGAAAGTACACTGAGAGAGGACTTTTTTATTAGTGATTTCAATAGTATTTTTTTCATATTAACTAAATTCTTTCATCTAATACAATCTATTTACGTATGATTGTCAGTCCAAAGAGGGAGAGAGGAAAGAGGGGAAAGTACAAGGTCAGGAAGAATCAGGTAAGAAAACAGACAGGGAGCAGTGACAGGCACAACAGAAACTGTTAAACTGCTTGAGAGAGTTGATCACCAAACAGTGATAGATTTGCCAGCCTCAAAGTGAGGCAACATAGGTTAAAATAAAAGAAAAGCCAAGAGCCATAGTAGTATCTGCAGCAAAGATCTTTTCATACATTGTACCACAGGCACAGTTGCCTCCATTTTTATTATTTTTTTAATTAATATTTTGTACATTTGTACATTTCAAGGACTCTTCTATTTTTGGAGTGTATTATATTATACGTACACTTTAAAAGTGAATCTCCGTCCAAAAAATGCACTCGGTTTACTTTTTACTCAATGTGAGCATCATTCATTATTCTCCTCCAGTAATTAAGGTTAGGATATGTATTTTTTTTTTTATTCCAATCCATTCTTCTTTTGCAGCATAACCTTTATCAGATTTGATGGTTTTGTTACAAACTTTTCAAAAAAGTGTTTTGCTTTTCTTTCACAAATGTGAGGATTAGAATTTTTTTTTAGAATTGAATATCGATTTATTGATTAGCATTCAAATATCTCAGTGAAAACAGAATAAAGATCTACCACAAAGCAAGAAACCACGAGACAAGGCTAATCAAAAGGTACTGGCTGAAGCATATGCTTATTAAATTGTGTTAAAATGTACAAAACAGTGATGTCATGTTTTGAGATGAGGACCCAGGCACAGAGAGACTTGATGAATTTAAGAATCTTATGATTTAATAAAGAAATTTGCAGACTTGCACAGAGATGGTAAAATTATGATGACTGATAACAGAGACGAAGACAACAGACGATGAGGACTGGGAGGAACAGGGGTTTAAATGCACCAAGGAGACAGTCAGACAGAACTCGGGACAACTGGAGGCATTTAGGGATGCAGGGACAGAGTCTCAACATGCCGAGTAAAGTTTACCTTGCCTGGCTGGGCAGCTCTCTGGGTGCTCAGCACCCGCAAAGCTCTGATCATAGAATCACCCCTGCTGTGCAACTCTCTTTTTCTCACTAACTGGTGTATATCTACACACTAAACATTTTTAAATACTTGGCCCCTAACCCTGATAGGAAGAGTTTTGATTTTACCATAAGTGTGAACTGCAAGATTGTTAATTCTGTTTGATCACGAACAAGCTTTGCTGCCTGTTTGTGGGTCTCTTTGCCTTAAGTTTTCAGTTTACTCTATTGGGTTTAGGTGACTGACTTGGCCAATAAAAAATATCCATTCTTGGGTTACTTTTGCAGCATGCTTTGGGACATTATCCAGTTGTACTGTGAAGCACTGTCTGATCAGTTTTCAGTTTTGGCTGAACAGTTCTGTACACTTCATAATTCATCCTGCTACTTTTTTCAGCAATCCCATCATCAATAAACACTGGCAGTTCCATATGTCCATTTCATATTATTGCTCCCACCACATTTGACAGATGTGGTAAGCTTCAGATGATACCATACCTCCTATCATTCTGGTACCAATTTAGCTGTCTTCTGTCTTCAAGCCCTTTGGCATTGTTGAGTTGGCCACTGCATTCCTTATTTTTGTGAATGCACCAGATTGTTGATTTGGCCACCCCAGAGAAGGTTTTGCTATCTCTTTGATGGTTTTATTTTGGCTCTTCAGCCTCCGTCAAATGCAGAAATGGCTGTAATTCTTAAAGAGTTGAAGGGATGTTTTTGTTAAAGGCCTTAATATAAAGTTGAAAGCATACCCTTTAATGTTATCTTGACTGTTTGATTTTTGAAGTCCACTGTAGTGGTTAACAGAGAAAAATTCTATTTTGACAGTTACATGATTGAACATGCCACGCTCTACATTTGGTCATAGGGATATATCAATGCATACTTTCGTAGCGTTAAGTTAGCAACAGTTGCAAAACTGTGGCTTATTAACTGTAGCCATGTTAGGGATAAGGTATTATAAGTAATTAATAAAGTTACAGCTGTTGTACCACATATTTAAATGCACATTAATCCTCTTCTCCACAGAAGCTTATGAATCGTGTTGCTGTCTGATGCTGCAGTTATGGATGTAGCTCAGATGAAAGACTCACAGAAACAGCTGGAAGCAACAACTTCCAGCTAATTTTTTCTAATTTTGTCAGAACACGGATTACGACCATTACTTTTAAGTCTTGTCAATCTGAATGCTAAAAGACTCTGTCTCCATAGAGGTATAGAAATTCTACTCTATTTTATAAAACTTAAGTATACAATATTTGTATTAGATATGAGATATCTATAGAGCAAAAGTGAATGAGGGGAACCTCCACATACATGAAAATGTTTGGTGAGTGAAAACTGCTTTTTGCACTTTATGATGTTGATGGACCACTGTGGGGTTTTTTCTTCAGTTTTTCTGGCTGTTTGTTATTGTTTGTTTGTGATCTTACTGCTTAAAAAGTTAATAAGAACAAGATGTTTTTTTCCTGAAGAAGTTAGGAAGCAGAAGAGGCAGTTGTATTTTTTCTGCATTGTGCAGAGTCAACACAGTCAATGTTTTGAATCATTTCAAGGTATACACTGTTACTAAGTATGACCAAAATTACTGCTTCATCAGAAAAGTGATTGTGGCGTACATTCAGACACAAATGTTTGAATGTGCATCATTTGGATGCGGTCGGGTTGACAGAAAGAAGCCAATGTTTCAAATGTGCATAACAGCCTTTAATTTCAACAACAAACCTGGTTTCACAATCACCGCGCAGCATCATAGCCATAAATCCCGATATTACTTGTAATGTAGCCTTCACTCTCCTTCCTTCTCCTCTCTTTCCCATCTATTTTGTCACCTGCATGTTCTGTCTCTTCCATTAACTTACTGTCTCCTTCAATTTTATACTCTTGGCCATTTTATTTGCCATTCTCTTAAATTCTGTCTTTCTTGGTCCCTCTGCCTTTGAAGACTGGTTACCTGACAGATGTGTGTAGAGTATGACTTCTGACAACTCAGGCATTTCGTTCATCTGTCATCTTCGACGCCTGAGTTTGAGAAAGGGAGCGATATGGAGAGAAATACAGAGAGGTCACAGAAGAACTAAAAAATCAAAATGAGGCTGCCAAATTACGTTGAGGGAAAACCTTTTGCATTTTATGGTCAACCTGGCTCTAATGTCATTAGAAATTACCCATTATTTACATTGTCTTTGTATTTATATATAGTCACAGTCAAGAGAATACACTTTATTTCATTTCTAAGGTTGTCCTTAGCAAATCTCAAAATTAGGTCAATACAATCTCCATTGAACAACAACATATGAAAAATGTATAAATACACCCTATGCTTGTAGAGCAACCTTTAGCAGAAATATCGTCAAGTTCTTCTTTAAAGCATTGCTTGAGTTCAACAAGGTTTTCAGGTATTTGTTTATGCATAGCTCTCTTAAGCCCCTTTTCCATTAGCACCAACTTGGATCGACCTCTGATCGTCCTGCGACGTAATTAATATGCGATACAAAAAGTGCGATGTTGAGGAAAGAATATACCTGTTGCTTGGGGACTCGGGGACCACAGCATTGTTATTTGTAGCCATTTCCCTCATTGCCGGGCTACAAAAATGGCCGTTTCATAAATGAAATGCACTCATGACTTATCGACTGATGCTTCTGACCAGCCAATCGGTGGCATGCAGTCTGATTACCTCACATTTTAGAATCTGCCCAGATCGCTTGGAATCCCAGGTGAGCAGATACTAAAAAAACTGGTATCAGGTACTATGACCTAAAAGAAAACTCAGTGGTGAACCGTGCTGAGTTGATCCATGCAGGTACTAATGGAAAAATGTATTTAAGGTCCCAACACAGCATTTCAATAATGTTCAGATTTGGACTTTGACTTGGCCATTGCAACACCTTTGATTTTTCTTTCTACGATTCTGTTATTGGTGCTGGCTTGGGATCAATGTTCTGTTGCATAACATACTTTGTCCGAATCTAGTTAGCTGTCACACAGCCTCCTATCTGACTCAAGAATACTTATATTTAGAGGAGTTTATGGTTGACTCAGTGAGTGCAAGGTGCCCAGTCCCTGTGGTTGCAAAACAAGCCCAAGTCATTCCACCTCTGCAAATGTGTTTGACACTTGGTATGTGCTGTTTGTTTTTCACCAGACATGGAGCTGTGTATTATGGCCAGACATCTACACTTTGATCTTGTTTGTTCAAACAACATTGTTTAGGAACTCTTGTGGTTTGTTAAGATGCACCTTTGCATGAATAAACTGTGGTCCCGTGTGTTTTTTCAGGGAGAAGAAAATTTCACCTGGCAACCTTACCAAACAAGCCACACTTGTTTAGTGTCTTTCTAATTGTACTTTCATGAACTTTAACATTTAACATGCTCGCTGGGGCCTGTGGAGTGTGATATTTTTCTCTCTCTTTCCGATTATTCCACAGTCTAACCTGAGATTGAATTTTCGGTAAAACTTTATAACATGAACCACAAATAGGTACAAGTACCCTGCAATTAGATGCATTTTGAGGGCAACAAGTCAGGTTTTTGCAAGAAACAATGAGACAAGTACACCGTAAGTACCCAGTACCTTCTGGGGTGCAAGTCGTGTGATGGAGTGACGAAGGTGCAAGTACTCACATGCATTTTGCAGGCAACTAGTCAGGTTTTTGCAGTAAACAATGAAACAATTATGCTGTAGTTGTAATTACATGTAATTTCGAGTACCAAGTTTTGTACAGGAAGCAATAAAAATAAGAACATAAAATTAATTGAATTAATTTTAAGTACTGGGGTATTTCATGGCAAATTTGCAGAAATCAAACACTATTTCCCCATCTTACATCTTACTCTCCCGTACTTTCTTGTAAATTGCACATATTACAAGGTATTTGCACCTTTGTCACTCTATAATACGGCCTACACCCCAGAAAGTACAGGGTACTTACAGTGTACTTGTTTCATTGTTTCCTGGAAAAACTGACTTGTTGCCTGCAAATTGCATGTAAGTACCAGGTACTTGTTCCTTATTCGCGGGTTGGGTTATAAAGCGTTACCAAATTTTCTTGAAGTTTCTCTTCTTGGGAATATTTGTAACTGTCTTGAATGTGTTCCACTTGTGAATTGTCTTTCTCAGAGGAGAATGATGGCCTTCAAATTATGTGGAAAAGATCTTATAACTTCTCCAAGACTGATGCAAAGCTGCAATTCCTTCTTAAGATCATTGCTGATGTCCTTCCTCCTTGGCAGTGTGTTAACACACACCTGGATGCTCCAGACCTGAAAATGTCAGTTTACAAAGGTTGTCACACTTGCTAATAAAAATTTTAAACAAATGCATTTGGTTAACAACAGCTGGCTGGTGTTTATCCTCTTATTTCCTATGCAGTAAGGGTATAATGCCCTGATACATAAAACCTTAGAACTGGAAGAGTGTGAGTTGTCTTTTTACCACTCTGTATTCACTTACACATTCAGCTAATGTAGTGGTATTAAACACTTTTTCAATTCTTTATTTTAGATTCTTGTAAATGAGTTAAATAATCTATATCTATCTTTAAGATAGATAGATACTCCAGGTCTACTTCAGACCTCAATTTGAATCCTTTGTGCCAGCTGTGCTACATGTTGTGCGAAGTTAACAGTCCAGCGAGCAAAGGTCCACTGGTTCAGACAGGCTCTCATTATTCTGGAATGGGCCAGAGGAACTGAGTGGATGACCTGCACGTTCTCAGTGCTGGATAAGAGGGTCAACAATTCTTCTCTAGGCTTGTAATCAAAACCAGTTTTGCACGCCCACTAAATTACACCGCTTTGCTCTGCCAACTAGTTTGATGTTTTGTGTGTGTGTGTGTGTGTGTGTGTGTGTGTGTGTGTGTAAGAGGTGTGAATTTCTCTTTCAAAATATGTGCATTTCATTTAAGGAAATCTGGGAGCTCATGATCATTCCTTTAGTAGTCATGTAGATTTGTTTGCTTGCATGACTTCAAGAATCCACTATGGTCCTCCTCTTGCTATGCTCTCATCAGATTTGAATCATGATATGAATACCAATGCTGCTTCACATCCCCGAAGCCATTTTTACATTACAGAAGATGTCAGCCATTGTCTCTTTAATTTACAATTTAAATATTTTCAGTTGTTTTTATATGTGCAGCCCAGCTGCTTTAATCAGAGTAGATAAGACAAAATTTAAATGGATAAACTGTCTCCTCTAATAATGTCAAAACTTTACCTAATAGCCTTTTGACTGAGTTGGTACAGTACACTGGATCGGTATAAAATTTACGATGAAGTTTTGTCGAGGAATTAACTCGACCATTTTAGCATGAAGGGACATGCATACTTATTTTCATTTTGAATGAAACTCATCAAAGCCACAAAGAGACCTCTACGCTCCCCTCTCCACAATTTAAACATTAAATGATTGCTACACCTGACCACGCAGTTCTGACATGAAGTGGCCTCTTTTAATTGAAAGCAGGTGAGTGTACTGTACAACTGTCCCTGCAGACAACTGGTTGGTACAGCTGGTGTTTGGTTAGCAGGTGGTCGTCTTTCCAGTTGGTGCTTTAATTCCTCAGCTGTGAGCATGTGTGTTTTTATCTTCGTGACTCCAAGCTCGTGCTGACTAATTTAGCTATTTGTCTGTAATTATCCAGTTTTAATTTTCTCTATTGATTACAATATGTTGGTTTAATCGATACAAAAGGAAATACAAGCCCTATTATCGATGGAGCTGAATTACATGACCAGCATAGGTGTAATCACTAGTACAGACCCAAACTCCAAAAACACCGGAGGCTACAGTTTCCATAATGCAGCTCCTTAATTTTCTCAAATTTCACCATTTCTTCAATCCTGCTTTTTAACTCATCTATCTTTTTTTCAAACACAGACGGTTTTTAAACTTTCCCGAGCAACAGACGGTCTCTTGCTTTTCCTGTATAACAGTGCACTTGTTAAAGGGATTTAAACTTCTTAAAAATATGTTGCACCAATGCAAATTATGAAGAGTCTGAATCTCTCTTTGATTTTTCTGTTCTGACTGTGCTGCCTTTATGGAAAGCTCTGAGTTAAATCCAATGAATTGCATAATGTATAGGTTGTATGCCCACAATGACAATACTATGTTATTATTTTTAATTAAAGTGCAAAAAAAAAAAGAAATTAAAGCAAAGTGGCTCACAGGGAGAGACTGAAGCCTGATAACCATCATCTGTTCATTTATTAATAGGCAGTACTGAATTTATGTTCATTAGCGCACAGCTAATGAGAACACCCCTGTTGTGTATGCTGATTCTTTTTGTCAGGGTGTGTGTGTTTGCATGTGAGGGCACAGGTGCTTCCACCCAATATGATGTGTGTGTGTGAAAATAGTTTTTGGATAATGACTAGTCCCTGGACCTGTGCATGTAAGTTTGTTCCAGAAAGAGGGTAGTGTGTGTGTGTGCATGTGTGTTGTTAATAGTGTATTTGTGCTACTTGGATATACATGTGTTTAGATACATGTTTTTTTATCATCCCATTTGTAATTTGCATGAAAAAAGGTTATTCTGAGCGCAAATCTTGAACACATGTTTTATTCCAGTCATCATTAAAGAGAAGCTGATGCAATGGAAATTATAATAGGAAATTAAATTTAATAAATTGAAAGCAAATGTTGGGACATCAAGCAATAATTAGCCCAAAACAGTCATGAGACTGGCAAATAACAAATTTAACAATTTTTGAATGGATTTTTTGAACTACGATGTAAAGCTTCCCTGTGTAGCTATAAGTGGATTGTTTTTAGCATCAGAATTACAGTATACTATTCATGATTTTTACCAGTATACATGTGTAAAGCCATTGGAATTGACAGGCCCTTGGTAGTACAAATGACATCGACTCTGACAGGAAGGTGTATTACTGCTTTGAAATTATGGGTCAGCTGTGTAACTTATGAGTCATGCAAAGAATTGCTTTGAGTTCACCTTGCCTTATCTTACCTTACTTTAAATTACTTTGTGACAAATTGTCGGCATAGTAAACTTTATCAGTATGCTCAGGTCCTTTTGCAACTTCTCTTTTTTGTTGAGTGTTTCTCCTTGATATCATGTTTCCATTTTGTTGCTTTAATAAATTCCTGGGTTGCTTTGGCTGTATGTTTTGGGTCATTGTCCATCTGTA
Source organism: Neolamprologus brichardi (assembly GCF_056152115.1). NCBI lineage: Eukaryota > Metazoa > Chordata > Actinopteri > Cichliformes > Cichlidae > Neolamprologus > Neolamprologus brichardi. The sequence goes on along the minus strand of NC_142120.1, from coordinate 9,576,692 downwards.
TTATGAAATGCTGCCAATCAGTTTGACTGCATTTAGCTAGATTTGAGCAGACAGCATGTCTCCGAACACCTCAGAATTCATTTGGCTGCTTCTGTCCCGTGTCACATCATCAATAAACACGAGTGTCCCAATGCCACCGGCAGCCATGCACACCCAAGCCATCACACTGCCTCGGTCAAGTTTTACAGATGATGTGGTATAGTTTGAATCATGAGCTGTTTCACACCTTCTCCATAAATTTTCTTGGCATCATTCTGGTTGAGGTTGATCTTGGTTTTATCCATCCAAAGAATGTTTTTTTCCAGAACTCTGCTGGCTTTTTTAAAAGATATTTTTCAATCTAGCCTTTCTATTCTTGAGGCTTATGAGTGGCTTACACCTTGCAGCAAACCCTTTGTATATACTTTCATGCAATCTTGTCTATATGGCAGACTTGGACATCAATTCGGCTACATCCTGAAGAGTGTTGTTCACTTGGCTGGCTGTTGTGACAGGGTTTCTCTTCACCATAGAAATGATTCTGTGATCATCCACCACTATTTTCTTCTGTGGACCTCCTGGCCTTTTTTGCATTGTTAAGTTCACCAGTGCTTTCTTTCTTTCTCAGCCTATACCAAACTGCAGAATTTGAGAGTCCTGATATTGTAGCAATTTCTCAGATGTTTTTTTTTTTTTTTCTGTTTTCTCAGTTTAAGGATGGCTTATTTCACCTGAATGGAGAGCTCATTTGACTGCATGTTGTCTGTTAACAGCAAAATCTTCCAAATGCAAGCACCACACCTCAAATCAACTCTAGGCTTTTTATCTGCTTAACTGAAAATGACATAATGAAGGAATTTCCCAGACCTGCCCATGAAATAGCCTTTGAGTCTACTGTCCAATTGCTTTAAGAGAGGGTGGCACATGTTAAGGAGCTAAAACCCCTTAACCCTTCATCCAATTTAAATGTGGATGCAATCAAATGAAAGCTGAGAGTCTGCACGTTATGTCCATGTCCATTATACAGCTGTAATTGGAATATGGAATATGGAATATGTTTCAGTAAAGTGGTAAAACAACATAACTTGTGTCCGTGTCCAAATATATATGGACCTGACTGTAATTATTTGCAGAAAGCATTATTTTATCATTACCGTAGCATTGCACACAAAAAGTGTCAGAGCGATCCTGTGTCTTACAAACTTTCTATTTTCCTACCACTTTGACATTCCATTTATTTCCCTACCTCTCATTCCTGACTCGAGAGTTTTAATGCTGGGCCCATATGAAATTCCTTTTAGAACAGCCTATAACTTTTTTTTGAATGAGTTTCTGTCAGCCATTTTCTTGGGCTGAGTGGTCCGGGAGGTATACCTCTCACATTAGACCATTGTCCTCCTGCCATTTTCCACCCAACTGACAGGATCCTGTGTCAGTAAAATACAGCTAATAAGGCTGTGCTGTGCTCCCATTTAAATAGCATCTGCTAAAGAAGTTTTCACCCTATTAAGCTCACTGAACATTAAAATGTTTCTGATTAAATGACGCTCAAAACATGTGTTTGCAGTTTCTCTACCCAAATGTTTTTGAAGCAGATGGTGCATCAACAAAAAGAGGCTTGCATTTTAAAAATGGTTCATATGTAGCTTTTGTGTCCTTTCGTCCAAAGGACGAAAAAAAAAAAAAACTGAAGCAAAATAGATACAAATTTTAGCATTTTAGATCTTTAACATCATTTGAAACATTGTAGGTGCAAAAATGCCTTCTCAGAGCTCAGATCAGATCTTTCTGGTCATTGGAAATGCCTCAACTGATTTTTTATGGCGTGAGTGCTGCTGGTTTTCTGATAATTTATTAGTTATTAGTATTCATTAGCTGTCAAGTCATTTCTGCACAAATCATGCTTTGGTAATTATTTGACTTGGTGCCTTTTAATAGTAATGGGATTTTAATCTTAGAACATAGATACAGATTTATACAATACAAAATAGAAGAGACACCATAAGTTGAATCAATATGTTAATTCATAAATACTAATTGAAATTAGTATTTTTAAAAAAGTGTTTTAACTCTCTTTTATGGTGATTTGCTCAGCTAATATATATTTAGGAATGAGCTCGTTATTACTCTTGATCAAATGAAACAGGCTCTTTGACTCTTCAAATAATTTTCAGATGGATACACAAGAGGATGTGCATCCATCTGAAAATTATGTTCGCTTTCCAGAGCCAGGACAATGGGAATATACAACCACAGGGAAATCGCACTAAAGTTAATACACCACAACGTGAATTACTCTAGCAGAGCTCGAATGGTAAGTTTGTTTGTGTTCTCCAAGGCAGATGAAATAGTATGTTGTTTTGTTTTTTCTCGCCAAGGGAGGCAAGAATTCCTAAGAGGCAGATAGAAAGTGGGTGGTTGTTGGGGGGTGGGGGTGTTACAGTGAGAACAGAAAACACAATAATGAGAAAAGTGACATCATCTCTTCTTTAATTGATACAGATTTCCATAAGGGATGACAGCTTTGGATGACCTGTATTCCCCACATCAATGTTAAGTGTGCCTAATCATCACTATATAGAGTGTAAAGCCCAGAGATGATTAGTACATTTATCACCTCTCTCGCCTTTGTAAAGAGCAATCCAATTCGAATGAGCTGTCTGCCTTAAGAGAAAAAAGATCAGTTATTTTTATTAAAAACAAAGAGGAAAGAGGAGTGGGCCAAATTTCCTCCACAGCTAGTGCTGATCTGCAAATACAGGTCATGCTTGTGTGCTTGAAATATAATCACAGTTACTTTTCCACACAGGTGATTCAGGTGTGGGATATTTTTTGCTTATAAATGGATTATTTTAAACTACATATCGTTTTCGGATATATCTCTGTGTTATATTAAATATGTATTAATTAATTTATTTTGCATTGAAAATGAAGTGTTGCAGGAAATCAGGAAACTTTACACTTTAAATGCAATTTAAACATGTTGCATGTTTAAACATGCAAATTCATATTTGTATATATTTTGGTCATATGAAAATTAATTTGTTTATTCAAAAGGGATGGCAGCAGGAATTGGTATGGGTAGTAATGTTCTCACACTGTTTTAGAAGTGCGGTAGTGTGTATTGGCTGCTGATTTGTTTTGTATAATTAAACTCCTCTTATCTGCTGATGTTAAAGGTAATTGTGGAAAATGTAAATATAGTTAAGAATATGATTCTATGACAACTGATACACTTAAGCTCATTTCATTTTGTATCATTAATTTGGATAATTTCTTTAGCTCACTTCTAGAAATCAGTGCTCTGCCAGGCAACTGTTTCAGGCTGATTGAAGATTTTGATACATTTTAGAGGTTTTTTTGGCCTGGCAGATTTTTTTTACTCTACTAACATTTTGTTAGTAGAGTACAGAATGTTCATAGTAGGGCTGTTTATAGGGCTGTAATCTAGTTCACTGTTGACTCATATGTGTAATTTGTAACATAAGTTTATGAAAACTGCACTGGGAACATTAACACTGTTCACCACTGTGAACATGTGGCATTGGACTGTGTTATCATAAATGTCATCCTAGTGTTTCATTTGACTGCAGTGTAATGCACTTGTTGTGCTAATCTGGTGTGAGTGTGTCGTGCTGTAGTTCTGAATGTTGTTGCTGAAGCATTAAATAAAAATGACATGCTACGAAAACACAAAAAAGCAGCATATCAAGACATCAAACAGTAATTGAAAAAAGGGCAACAAGATACAGAGAAATGTTTTTATTATTTGAGCATTATGTGGACACACTTTTTTTAAAAGAAAAGTTTTGTGTTAACTAATGTGCAGTTCAAAGCCGAAAAGACATGCTAAGAATATTTTCATAGGGAGTGCACATGTGAATTCTGGCACTAATGGAACCTCACATTGTGAGGCTCACTGACTAACGAGCATTGGAAACATTTAACATTATGATGTATATCTGCTTTTTAGTACTTATTTTGGGACATAATTATCACACTGTTCAAATAGTTTGTCAGATTTGAGTTGTGAGTCTGTACATGTTGTTTTTTTGCCGTCTCAGTGAGTATAGAACTTTCAGGTATGGGACTCCATCCATTCAGCTATCAAGTTAGGTGTTGCTGTGTCTCAATATCTACCCAAAAGTACTAGATTGCCTTGCCAAGATGCCAAGAGGCAAAACTTGCTTTTGCTTGTAAATTTTATCAAAAGCAGCAATTGCTGGCCTGGAATTTGCTGTAAGCATAATATTGTTAAAGGCAATTGCATATCCAATACAATATCTGGTATACAGTTTATGTAAAATATCAGGCAAGATATTCACCCAAAAAGTCCATAAAATAAGTGATGATGCTCTCCAGCTGTGTTGCATTTTAACTATTAGTATGATAATAATATGCCTGAAAAATAATAACAGTTACTTTTCCACACAGGTGATTCAGATGTGGGATATTTTTTGCTTATGAATGGATTGTTTAAAATTGCAGATGTTTCATAGGAGCTTGAAATTTTGCTGTGGCCTCCAAAATATGCTGTCAGTAAATGGTCTGCCATCAGCACTACCGCACTGATGAAGACAAAGCAATCAGGACCAGTCAGATGAGTGTGTGAGCTAGTAAAGTCCTTTTTAAAGAGTTTTAATTAACAAAGTACCACCATTCAAGGAGGAATCGGATGGAAACCCATCTGAACTCAATCTACTTTGGTTTTGAAGCTGTCAAGTAAATCTGTGTGACATGAGGTATAATCAAGGTGTACTATGGTTATCTGATCTTGTAGTCTTATTTTATATACTTATCCGTAACTTGTTCATGGTATTTAAAAAATGTTTGGCTTTATCATGGAAAGGAAAATGTCACATGAGAGCAAAAAAATTATTTTCACTGCTTTGGGTGTTTGGTCTGAGTTCAACTTTTATTCAATCATAGAATGAGAGCTAAAAAGACACACTTATTATAAACTTTTCTATAGTTGGAAGGAAAATGTTGCCAGAAATGTTTTCATTATTAAAATGATCAGTTATATAAAACATTTACAAGGCCTTTTTTCGGGACTTGTGTGGAGAAGATTAATAAGCCAAGTCAAGCCAGCTGTCAAGTCAAATTCCCAGATTGCAACCCTGGCCTTCAGTGAATCCCTTTCTTCTCCTTTTCTTCGTATTTTCCAAGTCTATAGCAGTTACTGGGGAAAAAAAATGCAGGGAACTAAAACTCCCTCAGGACCCAAGATGTCAGCTGGATATCAGAACCGAGACGAAAAAGCCTTTGTGCTTCAAAGCTACATCCACTTTTTTAAGTTCCTAAGCTTTGTTTGTGCTCTGGGCCATTAGGTAAGGAAACACAGGGCCAGGTATGACAAAGAGGAAGCCCTTACTTTGAATGATTTTACCAAGCAACTTGAAGTAGAACAGCAGTTTCATATATTTTGATGGTGTAACATTCAACTCAGAGGTTATTTCCTTTTTTCTATGTGCTTGATCAAGGAGCATTTTTCTGTTAAAACAAAATGTTTGCCAAATACGGAATTAATAAAGTATTGTTTATCTCAAAGAGAAGTTTGGGTGTTTATGCATACAGTTGGAAAAGGTAAACATTATATGTTGTCTCAAAATGATGTTGTTGAGAACATTTAAATATCTTCAATGATTTCAACAATATCTGAGAAAATTTACTTTATAAAATTTAAATCATACAAAATATATAGTGTTATATTAGCCTTCCAAGCTAGACCTTCTCAATAAGATACTGATACTCCTGGTACTGGTACCAATCTCAACAACAACAATATTTACATGGTAGGTGTAGCTGCTTGATTGCACTTTGAAGGGGGGTATGTGTGTGCATGTGTGTCTTTGTGTGCTGTTAGTGGGTGGGTATGTCTGAATGAGTGAGTGGGTCTGGGGCTTGCTGAGCCTTGGGCCCTGTGGGACATGGTCATGGAGCTCTAACGGATGCCGGGTGGTTCTTGGGTGCCTGGGGCCCTGTTTTCTGCTTGTGCCAGGGTGACAAGCCTCTGGTGGGGTTGGCCATCCATTGACTTTGGTTTTCTGGGACTCTCACCCTTTGGCTCTGGATGTCCCATCTTGAACCCATCCCTCCTTCTCCCGCTGGGATAGCCACACAGTTGTCGCTGAGATGTTTGCCCTCAGGTCTTTGGTAATCCCGGTTGCTGTGGATGGCCAACATCTACTCTCATTAGCAGTTACATTTTGTGACAAAGACACATGCATTTCATATTTTTCTGTTCTAGGAGCTGTATGTTTTTTCTTTGTTTTTGTTTTTTTTTCTTACAAGTGCAGCAGTTAGCAATACATCATGCTTTGGTATTTGTGCTCTATCCCTTTGTTATATTTTCTCCCATTTTCTTTTTTTTGTTTGTTGTTTTTGTCCTCACTGTCAACTTAGACATTATCATACTACACATATACTGTAATAACTGAAATAACAGTAATAGAAATGAATAAATAAACAGATAAACGAAGCACATGAACTAAACTGTATTTTTTGATTTGGTGACAGGACCATGTCTCAAAAAAGACCAATGCCCTGTTTATCACTGGGTAGCATCCTCTATTAGAGAGATGTTGTCCCATTCTTTTCTGGTACAGGACTCTAGCTGCTCAACTGTCCTTGGTCTTCTTTGCCATTTTTCATTTTAATGATACACCAAATGTTATAAGCTAATGATGATAGCATGTAAACAATGCAATCATACTAAAGAACTCCTTTGAAACAGGAAAGGTCTGGAAAGTAGGTAGGCCAGTTCACTTGGACTCTTCTACTATGAAGCCAAGACCTATATCTTGAAGATATGTATATGAGCATATGTTGCTCTAAACCCTGTTTATACATTTCAGCATTGATGATGCCTTTTCAGATATACAAGCTGTCAATTCCATAGGCACAACTGCAGTCTTCAGTTTTGCGTTGAAGAACATTATACTGAACAGGGCTAGCGATAGCTCCGGTCGGGCGATCAAAATCTCAAAACGACCAAAAGCCTGTCGGGCTATATGCTGAAATTTATAGACACAGTTTTCTGCAGATTGTTAAAGCTCTGCCTATCTTTACTGCTGAGAAACTCTGGCTCTTGTAGAAGCTTTTTCTATACTCAATCATGTTACTCACCTAATGGACTGGTTCTTATAAGGCGCTTTTGTACTCTACTTGAGCACTCAAGCAATGAAAAAAGTGCTTGTATAAATGAGGGTGAACAAGGCATGTTATATAAACTGCTTTAAGTGTTTTCTGTCTAACATTCACACACATGCATCACAGAGCAACTTGGGGTCAATATTTTGGCCAAGGATATTTGACATGTAGACTGGAGCAGCCAGGGATCGAACCTCCAACCTTCTGATTAGTAAATGAACTGCTCTACTGACAGCTAGACAGTCACCCCGTTGCCAATTATCCTAATGGGTTGCAAAATCTTTCTCTAGCTATTTCTTTTTAGTAGCACTTACTTTCAAGCCTGTTTTTAATTGAATAGTAAAATGTCTCAGTTTAAAGATTTGATGCTTCCTGTGTTCTATTGTGAATAATAAATGAAAAATCTTTTCATTGTGTTTTTATTTACCTTTCTCACAGGATTCCATTTCTTTCTTTTGTATTATACTTGTAAATTCAAAAATTCACAAGATTTTGTTTTGTTTTTTTGATAAATTCTTAGCCGCTTTATTGCTTATGGCCCCTCTATTCCCATCAAAAAGTATCAAGTGTGCCGTCTTTCTGTTCCCATTTAAGCCATGTAATGATTTTCATATTTCATAAAGAGAAAGTATTATTTATGAGGAGAAAAAGTAGTCATTTATTTGAAAGACCTTTGGACAATGATTCAGTCAGTTCAATGTCAGTATGAAGATGGGTATCTAAAATATAGATTGCACACTCATCTTAGATCAAGTGTGTCTTGAGCCTAGCCTGTGCCTCCTTCTTTTCTTTTCTTTCTTTTTTTTATTGACAGTTTTCCTTGCAATGCCTAAATACGGCAATTCTGATGTGGATAAGTGTTTCCTTATCCTTGCTGATGGTGCCACTGGTTGGGAGACTAAGGGATGTGAAACAAGCTTGTATGTTTTAAAGAAACATGAATTCAGCACAAAGTAAAGAGACTCAGTTCAGGAATTTTTCTTTTCGAGCACACAGCAGGAGATAGTCTGCACTAGACAAGCTTCACTTTTGGAAATATTCCATTTAGTTTAGGTCAGGGAACTGTCTGGAAAGAATGTGCAGGAGGCAGGACAAGAGACTCCCACTCGTTCCTACATAGGTGCAGTTGGACATCACACAGACTTGGTACTAGCGAACTGGCAGGTTTAATTGCTGCTCTCACATGCAGCTCTTTTTTGGAATGTCTATATTTTTATGTCTTTATAGTTTCATTCATGCGAATGACCTGGACATAACAGTAAGTTAATAAATTATGATCATGAATAATAAGAATTACTTTATATAACACCTTTGGACCCCTTTCCCTTAACTTGTTGTTTTTTAATATAACTTTTTTTTTTTTTTACCATTAACTATACCTTTGTAATGTATAGCGCAGTTTGAATGGATAACTCAATACGAGAGATAAACCATACATCAATGATTTGGTGGCTTAATAAAACCTTTAGATAATGATACAAAAATAACAACGTGTTTTCTATTTCTCTTATTTTGGTAGCTACTTAAATGGTCTACTATCTGGTATTTTCAAGAAATCCAAATAAAAACGTGATTACAGAAAGAAGGTGGGAAAGACAAATATTGGGGTTATTTGTGTTAATTTAGACCTTCCCAACTTATCTTGCATCTTACAAAAAAAAAAAAAAAATTGAGAAGAAGTATTGGAAATGAAGTTGCCTAAAGGGACACTTCATAGTTTTAATGTGGAAAACAGTAGCATGCAATTGATTAATGTTTGCGGTGGCATTACAAACAGAGAAAGATATGATTAAAGTCTTGCACTAAATCTCTTTGTTGCTGACATGCAGAATATTACATTTCCAGTTTACAAATTAGCCTTATTCCTTTGAAGTAACAAGAAAGATTTAATGATCAAAAGGGAGATTAATTGGTTTCAGCCATCTTAAGAAACTCTTATTAAGGAAAACTGTGATATTAATTGGTGCAAAAGTTGCCTATTAACATTTCAGTTTTATACTGTCAGTCATTGTTCCAACTGTTTTGCATGGATCTAAGGCAATAATATTACGCCACCTTTTCGGACTGTATAATATCATATTTACTGTGTAAAGTCAGATGTCATAAAAGCTGGATCATATTAATTTGTAGACCTACTGAACTCTTTCTGTCAAGCACTTGTTTTTTCTGAACAACAATGACTTGCTTGGAAAGGCCTGTAATTATAATACATAAAATATTGTGAATGTGGGTGGCTGTAAAACAGAATAAAAAGGTGCTCGGCAATAAGACCTTCAGGATAAAGCAGTGGTGACCTTGGTGTCCAAATGATTATGAAACGGCTGCACAAATTGAAATCGAAAGCAAAACAATCAGGGTGTACTTCAGCTTATAGCAATAGTCATGACTTAACAAGCCGCCTTTATATTATTAGATGCCAGAACTTAATTAATTGGTATGAAGACTCTCACTGGACTTTATAAGGTGCATTTATTCAACTGCTTATTAACACAAATATCTTATAAGCCAGTCACATGGTAGCAACTTAATGCATTTAAGGATGTAGACAACAACAAAGTGACCTGGAAAGGGAATTTAAGGGGATGTTGAATGTGGCGTAGTTGTTATTGCCACACTCTAAAAAGTAATTCAGAGGCTTAGTAAATATCACTATAAATTTAAGTTAGATGAGCCTGATAAAATCTATGAATATCCTTTTAGTAATTATTTGAGTTTGATAAGTTGAAATAAATGTCTAAAATGTTAACGTATGTGTTTGTGTTAAATTAAGGTATTTATTTACATTTATCTCAGACAAAAAAAATCAGTATGTGGTTCACAGAATACCTTCTTTGCATGTACTTAATATTTTTGTTTAAAATTGAATCAAAAATATTTGTGAAATAGGTATCTATACTCATCAGTATCTTGTACTAAAAGCATTAAATATTCAAATCAATATTATTTATTGTCAGCAACTACAACTGAAAAGTGTAAGTAAAACACAATATCGTAGAGTAATTGAGTACCATGAGCCTTTTTCATTGTTTTGTTCATTTTGTTTTTTAAATATTTTGAGCTTTTGTGTTTGCTGTCCTGGTTTGCCATTTATCCTTCAAATATGTAAGGCTTTGAGCTAAAAGGGGAAAAGCTCTTGTCTTTTTAGTGCTTGTTTATTTTGAGTTATTGCCATGTTTATAAAAATTAAATTTTCATTTGGAAAAATGTTTAACATGTGGTCATTTTTCATACATGTATTATGAAACACACAACTGCATATTAGTTTGTTTGGTTTTTTAGACTTAGACTACCAGTGAAATACAATAACATTCATAATTGAATGTTAGGGGGTGATCGTGGCTCAAGAGTTGGCAGTTTGTCTTGTAATAAGAAGATTGCCGGTTCGAGCCCCAGCATCGACAGTCTCGGTTGCCTACTGGTGGTGGTCAGAAGGCCCGGTGCCCAGGGCAGCTGTGGCTGCAATGTAGCATACCACCAGTGTGTGAATGACTGAATGATTCACACACACATTCAGGATGACTGAATGTAGTGTAAAGCGCTTTGGGTTCCATAGGGACTAAGTAAACCACTATACAAATACAGGCCATTTACCATATTTAATATTAAGTACAATTTTGATTACGTTCAGTTTACAATATTAAGTAAATGGAACAAAATTTTGGATTAACTGACCATCTATATTTCAGTTACATTGACCAAGCATGTCAGTATTATTTACTCATTTTTTTCATGTTTGTGTAACAACTACAGTTATTCATTTCAACTTAATATGTTTGAGCTTTAGTTGTTCAATTGATCAAGTATATTGAACAGATTTGACTGATTTCCAATCTACTCGATATTTTAGTGTTGCCTCAAAAAATTTAAGTTAATGTCAGTTGTAGTTTTTAGAGTGCAGTGGGGCTAGTCTGCTAGGCTGCTAGAGTATTTCTGAAACTGCTCATCTACTGGCATTTCCCCACACAACCATCTTTAAGGTTTATAGTGACTGGTTTTAAAAAAGACAAAATATCCTGTCTCTGGAATATCTGACTGAAAATGCCAGAAGGTCACAGTAACCCAAATAACCTAGTTATCCAGAAGACCATCTCTCACCGCACAACATGGGGAACCTTGAAGCTCTTGGGTTACAGCAGCAGACAACCACACCTGTCATTGTTCCTGTGAGCTAAGAACAGGACACTGAGGCTACAATTTGCATGGGCTCAGTAAAGTTAAGCACCAGAAGATGGCTGGTTTGATGAGTCTTGATTTTAGATGGTAGTGTCAGAATTTGGCATAAACAACATGTCTTGCATCACATGCAAGACATGTGGTGTAATGGTGTAGGAGATATATACTTTGGGCCTTTTACGAGCTATTCGACCAACTCAATAACCTACCTAACTATTGTTGCTAACCATGTCCATTCCTTTATGAGCACAGTGTACCCATCTTCGGATTGCTGCTTCCATCAGGATGCTATGTCTCAAAACTCAAATCATCTCACATTGGCTTTTTGAGCATTACAATGAGTTCATTGTACTCAAACAGCCGCCACAAACACCACATCAATTTTTAGCTGAGTTCGTAAGCTTTAGTGTGATTAGCATCATATTCTTTGTTAAATTTCTTTTGTTTGTTGTTTATGATGACCCAGACTGAACAAACAATGTCTTGACCAGGATATCTGCTGGCTAGACTGGAAGCTCTAAAACAACTGGCTGTTACCCCCAGGGGTTAAGACAGAGTAGTTGATGGTACCAATAATGTGTTAGCTATTTGAGTCCATTTGAGTACTTGCTACATACTTAACAATGTGATCTAATTACCGACAAGAAAGCAAATACTGTAAGTATATCACTTCAAATATTGACTAGTACACTGGAAAGTGACCTGATAAGAATCAAAGAGCTTCTTAACTAATTTTTGCCACCTATTACTTCATATTCCTTCTTAAGATTATCTTATTAACTGCTGTACTATATACAGAAAAGTGTACAAAGCTCCCGCTCTAATACATACAAATTTTTGGATGTCCCATCCTCAGCTGATCTCTCTTTTCTGAAGGGCACCTATCTGAATTGTCTCTTTTTTCCCTTTGTATGTTAAGTAATGAATTTATTAGGAATTACACTGACCTTGGTTCACATAGAAACACTTTCTTCCCTGTCTTAGAAAAAAAAATGAATAAGGAGGCAGAGGCAAACGTAAAATACCATCATCTTTCTTCAGCTCCCAGCAATGCTGAATGTATAATGTATTGTCAGCTAATATATTCTATAAAGATTTTTTTGTTAGGCAACTATCTTGCTTGAAGCTGGAAGGCTGACGAGCAGAAATCAATATTTTGTGACGGGAGAAATTTATTTTTATGAGGTATGTTTTTTATAGGTGAAGTGTATAAGTTTAAAGAGAAGGAATACGCCACTTCTTTAGCAAGAGATGTGTTTATCCTGCTTTATTAAGCCATTAGATGTGGTGTGTTGATGCACATTTATTTGGATATGCCAACATTAATTACTGACATCAATTCATTAATCTTCACGGTGACTTCAAGTTGCCCCAATGGAAGCTAAGGGCCACCTGTTTCAGTGGTAAAGATTGGATTAGAGTTAGGGATGGTACTTGGTGTTTTTCTTTTGGCAAGGTTGAGAAACTGAACAGACTGTGTTAATGTCCCACGTCCAACCTCATTTAAATGGCCATTTATCACTCTGACTCACACTTTGTGTAATTTCAAAGCACTTTTAATAAAGTATGACATTGAGCATGCATGACACATGATAAAGATTTTTTATTATTATTATTATTGGTAGTTCAGTCTGTGAAAAGGATGGGCTTTCCCAGTATATTCACCTGAAGTGCTAAAACTGTGTTGAATTTCCAAAGGTAAACAGATAAAGCTTTGCATAGAACTTCAGGACAAAGTTGACAAATCTCAGTTTCAAGAGATTTAGAGAGTCATGTGTTACAAAGCAGGATTTTCTGTTATTCGGGTTACTTCAGTGTTAACCCTGGGTTTTCTGTACTATGAAGGTAAATGGCCTGTATTTGTATTTGTATAGCGCTTTTACTAGTTCCCCCTAGGGACCCCAAAGCGCTTTACACACCCAGTCATCCACCCATTCACACACACACATTCACACACTGGTGGAGGCAAGCTACAGTTGTAGCCACAGCTGCCCTGGGGCAGACTGACAGAAGCGAGGCTGCCATATCGCGCCATCGGGCCTTCTGGCCAACACCAGTAGGCGGTAGGTGAAGTGTCTTGCCCAAGGACACAACGGCTCGAACCGGCAACCTTCCGATTACAAGGCAAACTCCCAACTCTTGAGCCACGATCGCCCCAGGTGGTTTACTTCTGACTGGGGTATATAACCATGGTAACTTACGCTGGGACCCTACCCTGCTTTGGAGCAAGTTTATATTCCAGATTCAAAATCAAAATAAAATCAACATGTACTGACCAATCCGTTTACCAGAAAGTAGCATCACTATTCTTGGATAATTGCTCAGACCACTCTGGGCAGCTAGCAGGCGGGTCGAAAGTTTTTTAATAGTGTCGAATGTCTCGGTTTCCCTGATGAGCATCAGTAAGAAATAAAGATTCACTGGTGTAACTTTATTCCATGAGTTTGTTTTTCCCTGTTGGCTGCAATTTTCAAAATTAGTATATGAATTAATATATGATCCTTAAATTGGATGACTATTTGTACTTTTTGACATATTATAAAATTTGCAGATAGTCTAAGCTGATGTTTGAATTATGTTTTTTATATTTATTCTTTACTTACTCTGAGATTGTTAAACACCGCAGAGGCTGCCTGTGAAAGAATAAAACCTAAAGCTTTAACAAAGTACTCAATTATAATCCATCACATTCTCTCGTGTTGAAATGACAGAGCAGTAATATTGATGTCTGTTAACTTACACAGTCAGCTTTTTTACCAGCTTGAAATAGGTTAAATTGTATTAACGTGAACGTGCACATGCACTCATACAGCTCTCTCTCTCCCTGTCTCACACACAGACACACACAATCACTGAACTTGTGTTTAGTCTCCATCCTGTGTTTAACCACTTGATAGTTTCTCCATAATATAGCTTCAGGCCTTTTGCTGCCAGGACACTTCACCATGTTTGAAACTGGTCAGATAACACCAACGCTACCTGTTTTGATGTGAGCATGCAGGGGGAACCCTGGGTTAAGTTAGTGAGCTGATAACCAATTTCATGTGACTGCTTATTGTATTTCTTTGGGTAAGTGAATCCAGATAAAAGAAATATATCCCGAGTATGTTGTTTGCAAGGAAAGATAGAGATCGACAAAAAAAAAAAAGTGAGAAGTGAGTCAAAAGCAAAAAAAGACAATGGTTAACTGATGTTGCTAATGCTAAGGTAAGGTATACAATATCTCTACATTTTATTTCTCTGAGTACCTGTAGTAGTCACTAGTTAGCATTAGACATGGACAGTTTTCTTACTATCAGCATTATAACTAGTTAAATCTAAAAACTAACTAATATTGTTGTGCTAACTGATGACCACAACAATATTATTGGAACCCGGCCTTTCTGCCCTCAAAGCACCTTAGTTGAAATGCAGCATAATTTGCTTGTTAATGAAAAGGTCGGAAACTGTAATATTATGCGGGAAGGCTATCCACAACAGTGATAATTTGTGCAAAACATAAAGGAGTTAATCAGGAGAAAGGGCTTCCAAGACAACAAGAAAAGGGGAAAATAAGGAGAAGGAAGAGAAAGAGGTCCCAGTGAAGCAGCACATATTCACTGATGGATGAGTTTTAGAAATGCAAAAAAGTCTCCAAGGTAGGCTGTAGGTACAGTCTGCACGTATACTGTTCAGCCGTGGAAGAAGTTCTCAACTACTGAAGGTGCAGTAGAAGTAAACCCTGCATTCAAAATTTCATCTAGGCAAAATTATATAGTTAGAATACTAAAAGTTAAGGTATTCATTATTGAAAATAATACTATTTTATAAAGTATTATACTGCTACTGTTTATCACTGTTAAGATGTTAATGTGATAAGCAGATATGACAAGAATAGTTACAGTTGACCTACATACACACAGTTAGCACTATCATTTTTTCCATTTACCTTGATGACTGTATCAAGCTGTGAATGGGAGTGAATGGGAGTTAGCCTAAAGGGGATTTCCCTCCCGGTTCATTTTCCTCATGCCTGGTTAAACATGATGTATTCACAATGTCATGTCTTCCTGTCCTCGTGGAACAAATGGGCCATGGACTTGTAAACACACAAGTAACTATTACAGAGGTATGCCCCCATTCCATTTTACCCACATAAGCACTGCAACCCCTTTGTGGGAGTGAACACTACTACACTGCAAAGGTTAGACAAAATGTGTTTCCTACACTGTAATTGATGTGAAGGTAATCTGAACGCCTTGACTGCTATGCATGTTTCAAAAATTGGTATTTTAAAGGTAGTTGCATTGTGTTACATTACAAAATCATAATGATATTGCAATATGTAACACGTGGAACATCCCAGCAGAGAGAATTTAGTCTTCATACAAGAAGGCTCCAGTGCTCAGTCTCTGAGGATTCACTCTCTGTAATTGCTTCATTGCAGCGACTTATTACCATGCAGTGTGTGTGGTAAGAATCTACACATGCCTGAGAGTGTATACAGTATGCTTAAAATTCAGGGTTGTGTAAGTGCACTTCTTCTAGATATGATGGGATCTCTAGGGGTTTTATTGCAGCTTTCTCTGTATCCCTTTTGTCGACTATCTATATGCGATCAAAACGTGTTTTCATCTCAGCTCATGTTCCTGATAACAGCTAATGAAGAATCATATTAACCCTCCTACTTGCCCTTCAGAACTGATTTAAAGAAATAATGATGAATTATTTGCACAAAGTGGACTCACCGAGGATAATGAAAACATTATCGTGTTCTGATAGATGTGTCTCTTTGTGTTTTTAGTCCAACCGCTTCTTGGAGACAGATCCTTGTTCATGAATGGATAAACAAGGGTGTATCCGCGGCATGGTTGTCTTGTATCATGCTCAAGCACAACTGTGGCCTAATTGAGGAAGTGTTTGCATAATTTTCTGTCACGTGAGTTAAATGTATATTTAACTTATTACATATACATACATTAATAAGTAATGTTTAGGTATAACACATCGAACTTTACAGCAGTCACTGAGGAAGAGCCTTAACTTTCCTGCCCCTTAAGCAGAAAGCTCAGTATGGCACTCAGCAATCACATTGATCTCCAATTTTTTTTTGACTAAACACTTTAAGGCGTGGTATGGATCGCCTTGTGAGAGTGATGTACAGCCTAACATGGAGCAATAAAGTTCATGTGACTGTTAAGGCACCAGACACAAAGGCACCAGCAGAGAACAGCTGAATCCCTTGGCTCGCCGTTTTGTCATGTTTACCAAGAGGAACATGTACATTTTCAGCAATGACTAAGATCTTCTCTGTTATACCCTACCAACTTTTCAAAAGTTGAGCCAGAAACAAAATCATCCAAATTGAGCTCTTTTGCAGTGCATCAGTTGATCTAAAGGGTGGTACATCAAGTACCAATAAGTCAGTCCTAGATCAAACAAACTAGACAACTTGGAAAATTTCCCTTAAACACTGCAGCCAACCAAAAATCACTCTGGCACAATGACATGCTAGTGTTGTCTACATATGCTTCCAAAATATTTCCATCAGTGGACCAAGGACAAAGAGTGACACATAACAAAATTACTGCAAATTACCAGATAAACTGTAAGAGATCACCGTGTGCTCTCGATTGAATTGCTACAAAGTAGCCCAGGACTAATAGTCATGGTACAATAAAAGTACACAAACACCTTTTAAATCTGAGGTTTTCACAGATAACTAATTCCTAAAATTAGGTACATGCAACCTGAGATATACAACATGAAGTGACATGAAGTGTCAGTATTTATTACACAACCTTTCGATCAGGCAGAGATCTGGATTCTGTCTTTATCTATTTATTTATTTGCCACTGTCTTAGATTTTTCTTTGTGCTTGGGATTACTCTCTTTTTGCGTAGACTACTCTAGCATACATTGGCATACAGAGGAGTTCATGGTCAAGTCCATGACTGTGAAGTGCCCAATTCCTGTGGCTGCAAAACAAAGGTAGACAAAGAAAGGCAGTAGGATGCTGAATAAGAAAGCTAGAGAGAAAGGTCTTTACCCTGCTTTCTTTAAATAGGGACAGAAAAACTCATCTATTACTTCACCTAGGAATAATTAAGGTGATAAGTAAGAGAGTACAGAAGGAGGCAAGGAAAAAAGGAGAGAAGA
Source organism: Neolamprologus brichardi (assembly GCF_056152115.1). Taxonomy (NCBI): domain Eukaryota; kingdom Metazoa; phylum Chordata; class Actinopteri; order Cichliformes; family Cichlidae; genus Neolamprologus; species Neolamprologus brichardi. Next base: position 9,559,250 of record NC_142120.1, on the reverse strand, counting down.
CAAAGGGAGAAAACACAAGGGTACCACGCATAACATTAACCCATCTGGACCTCCTTCACATGATCACCGTCTCTTCATAAAGCTCAGATTAATCCAACTTAAATGATAACAAAAAACAAAGTGTGTCTAAACAGCCTTTTTCCTCCATTCTTTCATGAAACAGGTCATTATTTGAATTTGTCAGTAATGAACACCTGGGCACTTCACAACCAGCGGTGATAGGGGACCATTTGCTGCAAATATTTAATTAAGCATCGTCAGTGGCTGGCATGCCTGTGTTGGCTCTGTACAGAGCTGAAACGCAAGGGATTTATGTAAGATCAAGTTTGTCTCTGTCCAGATTGGGGCTGCCACGATCTGTACAAAAATGAGACGAGTACTGCAGGGAATATGCTTTACTGATTCCCTGCCAGTGAGTTCTGTATCATTTCTTGAAGGGACAGTTTGACATTTCTTCAAATGTCTCTCTAAACTCTTTTTCCACTTAAATAAGAGGATCAATGCACTGTATCTGACTATTCTGTTAGCTATCCTGTAGCTATAGTAGCTACGGTATAAGGCGAAACATCCGCTAAAACTCTGGATTGGTTGGATGTCATTAATATAGCACTCGGTACTAAAACAAATATGTGTTACACAAGCTGTTTGCTTAGTTTCATTTTTATTGCTGCTTGACACTGCAGAGTAACTGCATGTAGTGAGAAGTCTTGCCTTGAAATACCATGACTACTATTTGTGGTGTGTGTCTTAGCTCAATGACTCAGTGATGTCTGAGGTGTTTGAAATGGATCATGCAGTGAACACATCCAAGCTCCCACAGTTTCAGCAGATTGGTCCACAGTGAAAGATCAGATAGCCATATGCTGGCCCTGATGCTATACTGCTCTTTCTCTGTCCATCTCTTACAACACAAACTGTCAAATGAGCCGGACTTTTATGAACAGTCACTCATCGTCTCACTTGGAAGGGACATCAAAGGAAACTCGGGGGGGCTCCATCACGCTGAATATTCTCTCTATGCAAACACACAGCTGACCAAAACAAAACAGGTTAGTGTGACCTGTATTTCAAAGGAATCTGCAATTAAAATCACTGTCTCGAACATTCACTGGCTACTGTGATGATGGCTCAAAAGCAGTTTAGTTTGTGAGCTGTTGAGTAGGCTTTTTCAGTCTAGAGAATCTGGTTTCTCATGAGCATTACTATGCTGCATCCAATAGTACAATGGCCTGTGATGTGCTGATACACCTCCAGGCCTTAAATTATCAACTTGTGCAATCAATACTGCAACCTGCAAGGCAGGTGTAGACAGTGTTATTTAGAATACTGATAGAGAAATGTATTTGCTCGCTTCCTGATTTTTTTTTTTTTTGCACATTTGTCACACTTTCATGTTTCAGATGGGATAACACGGGTAAATAATAAATGACATCACTTAAAAATTGCATTTTGTAAGGGGAAAAGGGTCTAAATCTTCCTGACCCTTGTGTGAAAAGATAATTGGTTGTCTAAACCTCGGCAATAAGAACTGCAGTAGAACAAGAACTGCAATAAACTGTGTATAAGTAGGCAACATTGGTGTGGAGATATTTTGTCCCCTTTGTGTCTTGAATTTTGTTTTAATTCAGGCACTTTGGAGGGTTTTGAGGATGAACAGCCTGGAAAGTCATGCTGTTATGATAGGCCACTTCACAACCTTCATTTTGTTTTTCCTTTTTCTTTTTGTCTTTTGAGACAGACTTGTTGGTGTGTTTTGAATCATTATCAGTGACACTGGGGTCAATTAGTTTTTTGCATAGGTCCAGGTAGATTTGGATCAACCGTGTTCCTTTTTTCCTTTAATGCAAAAAAATCTATTAAAAACTGCATTTTATATTTGCTTGGCTGACTTTTGTCTAATATGAAAATTAGTTTGACAATAAATATTATATAATACTTTTTCATGTGTGTCTGGAAGAAGTGTGATGGCAGACGTTGCTGTGAGATTTTCTGGTTTTGCCTTAAGCTTGATAGCAACATCTCACTTGTGTTTTTATTTCATTTAGTGATGTTAATAACGCAGCATTCACTAATTTGATTACTGAACTCTAGCGCAGTGGTGTCATGATTGAAATTGGTGGAACGATGATGAGAGGCATGCAATCACACCAGTTGAAACAAACCTCAAGTTAATAACCATTAGGAAAAAATAACAAAGAGTGATACAGTGAACAGTGATATAGATGCAATAAAGAACATCTGAGAACACAACTGAAAAGTTGGTGCAACAACTTTGCTTGTGTACAATCGTTAAACCTACCATCCACCACTGCTTACAGTGCTCCATGTCCATCTGGACTTTATTGCAATAATGTTTGTGTGTTGCCATTGCTTATGACTGACAGGAATCATGGCCAAAAATGTGAAAACAACACACATTTGAATTAATATTTATCTATCATCATATTCACTTCTTTGCATGCAATACTCAAGGACTTCCTTCACTGGTAAAACACCTCTGGGGACCGCCACATTAGATTCTCTGATAGTAAATGAAAATGAAAGATGGGTCGATGCTGGAAACCCCACGTGTACCCAGATGGCCTTTTTGTGTCTGTGGGCTATTTCAGTAGCTGCTGCTATAAACAATTTTATGCCATCTGTTTAGTGATGGATTTGAGTCCATCTGTCTAATCAAACATTGCTGGAAGTTCCTAGTTTGCAGGAATGTGAGAAATGAGAATTAGTCAGCAGTCAAAAGTTCATATGAATTTAAATAAGCATTGTATAGATTTTGTCTGCTGAAATGAAATGTTATCCCAGCAAGAAGCTCTTTCATATGGATTGTTTCATTCAACTGTGGTAGCCCAAAGTGTACTTATTTATTATTTACACACTGCAGGGAAAGAGGTACTCCCTTCTTGTAAAGTTCTTCGTGGTGTATTATGAGATGTAAATTACTTTACAATACACAAAGGTTAATACACAAATCCATATCTGGTAGTTGCCAGCAGCAATATAATTTTGCAATCTCATTCTCTGTGAGATACAAGCAATGCTATCACCCCATTTTGCCAGAAAATGATGTTTGTATTTACCAGGTAAAAAAGGTCGAGCAACAAAAAAATGCAATTGGATGTGTTATGGAAATTGCATAGAATTGCACTTTCACATACATGAGCTTGACACGTAAAAGCTACAAGTCACAGTGCTGCTAGATTCACCCCGTACATTCACCCATGTAAACTTAAGACATTATATATAAGTGCAATATTAAAATGTTATTTGTGATCCCATGAATAATGAACTAATGAAAATAAGTGTAGCACATTTATAAGTGATGTATGTTAAAGGAACTAAAAGTTAAACACAGTCGAAGGCAAAGCTGTTGGTTTTTGTTCCATTTATCTGTTCAGCTGAGGTTGTCTCTGTAAAATATGCTTGAGTGCTCCTCTCTTTTCCTGTACCACAAATGATCCGACCAACTGATTTACCACAGCATTATGCCTTCTTGCGCACACATACATGTTACTGGATTGATGACCAGACAGTTATACACACACACACACGCACACACACACACACAGGTGGTTGGCTAACAAGACAGCTTGACATGTGCAAGCAGGTTTTGCTGACCAGTGGGGGTTTCTTACTGACGTTAGGAGAAATCCCACAGTCATTTAACTCTTCGCCCGGCTGTTTTCACACCAGCTCTCAGTAGGCTGCTTAACACAAGCTGGGCTGTCAAAAGGGAGAGGGAGAATGTGTCAGAGCATAGCTCCACATAGGTTCCCAATCATGTGCATATACTATTGGGTCTTCAACACATACATGTGCAATGTATGTGCAGAGTGCAGTCGGCGTGTGTTTGTTTATGTGTGGGCGAGAGAAGCAGGAGTGTGCTGCTAATTATTTCTGTAGCCAAATGTAGTGTGTTGTGTTTAAGGTGTGAGATATACCAACATGTTTGTGTCAGTGTCTGAACTGGCATAACGCCGCAACCCTACCCACCCTCTATGAGTATCACGGTTCTTCTTTATATGTATTGCAGTTGCACAGCTGGTTGTGTCAGTTGGTTTGAGAGTTATATGTTGGCGCATAAATAGATGGGGCCAGTTGGTGGGCTGCGTGCAGCGTGGGCTTTTTTAAAGATTTGCATAATTTTCCTTATGCTCAAGTTATTGCTCATCTTTATTGTTTTACTGTGTATGTGAATGATCACAAAATATCATAGAGGCATCAAATAGCTTTTGAAAAAAAAAGAGGCAAGATCAGCAATCAGGTTTACTTGATTGTGCCAATATGCCTGAGTACATTACGTGGTTTAGGCTTAAAGAAAGAAAGTCTTTATGTGCATGGGTTTCTGCATGGAATGTCTATGTGTGTGTGTGTGTGTGTGTGTGTGAATTAGCACAGAAACATCACAGAGAGCTTGACAGTTTTGGGTGAAAAGAGCCAAGCTCAGCTCTGTGACAAGTCTAATTGATGCACTGCAAGAAATCTGTCATTGCACAGTGCCAACTAAGTTGCTCAGAAGAGAAAAAGTGGAAGGCAGTGGATGTGATATATTAGATTCATGGGCTTTTAAGGCAGTTTGATTACAAAAGAGGGAAAAATGAGGATACAAACAGAGGTGAGACCATTTAAAAGGAGAAGAAGACAGAATTGATAGATAGTAAATGCAGACACATCAGCCACAAAAACAATGAACAACAAAATTGATGCAACTAGACAGAATAGGCGACAGTCAAAGGTAGAAGATAGCAATGTGGGTAGGTTGGGTAAACAGAAAGGGAGGGACAGAGAGTGCATGCAAAGAAAATATGCAAGTGGCGGGAGGGATGCAAGTGTTCAAGTCAACAGCTGTGTACTTTAAAATGCAATTTTATAAAAACAGAATGACAAGGGAGAAGAAAGATTAGTCTGAAACATTCACGCTTTGTTCTTAATAAGATTTTGATATATTTTTCTGCCTATTGCTGCGAGAGCAACAAATATAGCATGTCATACTGAGCCATGGAGACCTCCCCTTATCTGGTTGTATCATGGTTTAATGACACTGTTTTGCTTGCTCACAATACGATGTGATGACTCTTGGGGTGTGGTAGCGCGTCGTTTTTGGGGGAATTTAAGGCAGCTGTGCAAAGATGGATTGAAAGAATGGAAATGAGAAAAGAAGCAAGAAGGAAAAGAGAGAGACAGCAGCCAAATGATGTGAGAGAACTCATGTCAGACAAAGCAGCCTTGAAAAAAACAAAAACAAAAAGTATCATCTGGAAAAAAAGAGAGTAATAAGGATGAAACTTGAGAGAGAAAAACAAAAGGATTAAAAAAAAGTAATGGAAGTAGACATGTTGTGTAAATTGGAAAAGGCAGATGCCCTTAGGGCTGTCTGTATCTTGAGGCAATGTTTCAAGGGGCAAGGCCTTTGCTTTAAGTACTCTCAAGTTTTTTGCAAAAGTTCAAGCCCTCCTGCTCCTACTTCTCCAAGTTTGTTATTGAGCACACAGTCAGCAATAACCTCTCTCTTCTTTCTGTTCCCAGATCTGTTGTTTCAATATATAATAAAAAGGAGATTCTGTAAGGATGAGACTGCATTTGAACACGTACTCCGTATTAATTTTAACACACCACTGGGGGTAAGAGACTGAACCAGGATTCTTGAAAACCAGGCCATGTCACAAATAGAAAAGGAAAAAAACCCAAAAAGCAAATATAAAAGTAAATATCAGCCATACTGTCAGAAATAATGAGAATGATAATTTTTATACAATCAGAAATATACATTAGATAAATAAATAAATGCATTTTCTCAAAATGCTAGGAGTATAAATTTTATTGTTATTTATATTCCATTATTACCACGTGAGTATACAATTATTTAAAGTAAATAAAGTATTGAAAGCAAATGTATTTATAATGTGTTAATTTGTACATGTATACATGGATTCTTTTGGTCATTCATATTATGTTCCCAGTTCTACCAGATTAGTAAGCAAAAGTCAAATAAAACCAAAAAAAGTGCCGTGTAAAACTGAAACAGAGAACATTTGCCTTTCTTCAGATGGCGAATGTTCTCTGTTTACTTTGTGAGTAGTTTGGGAGTGTTTTCAGACAAGTCAGCATCTTCCATGCAAACTACCAGCAACCCTGGCAACTTGCTAGGGACCAAAGCATCACAAGGAGGTTTTTGATGTAGCAACAACCAGATACAGCCACCAATCTCCAGCAAGCACTCACCAACTTACTGAGACTAGTGGTTGCCAGATTGTTGCTGACAGGTTTCTAAGGCCTCCATAACTGAGGTCCAAACTAGACTGAAATTTCATTACCAATTAGACAGTATTTGTAGCACCATTATAAAGATAGTACTAGACTAGACATTGTACTATACAGCGCCTTAATATATGCATTTACATACTTTTGCCTATTACGCACTATCATGCACAAATAGATCTGAAGCTATTTGCCCAAGGGCATTTGCTGATAATAGGAGCCAGGGATCTAACCAATGACCTTATGATTAGTAGATGACTTGCTTCACCTCTTGAGCCACAGCAGCCATGTGGCATACACTATTCTGAGTAACAATTGAATACGCATTATCACATAAACAGCCATGACTTTAACTTCAAAGAAAAAGAGGCCATGGGGCCTGATGCTGAGAAAGCCTTGGGGCATAAACACATTTTGGCACAAGTAAATAAAAAAAATGTATCAGGGCTGCTGGAGAGGAATAATAAAGCCTCTCTGTAGGCTCATTTGAAAGGGGATGGAACAGTTTATTTAACATCACTGAATCACTTAAGTATGTATATATATATATATATATATATATAAATACAAACACATGTCTCCATGCAGAGTCGGTACTAGTCTGAGTAGGTACTAATGGAAAAGTGGCTTAACTTCCCTGCAGTGGAAGACAAAAGCAAGGTTTGACCACCCCAAACAGCTGCCGATCGACACAAACATGCAATGCACTAACATACAATATAGTAAAACGACATACTAAGTCTTGAGCTCTGCACTGTTAAAACTAAATAAAACTAATTACAGCAACCACAGACATGTATTGGCCTCGGTTCAGAAGCCCAAAATTCACACCGGCAAAGCAGCAGTGTGGCGATCTGTCTCCAAGTTAGGCTCCCACACACAGTTCTGCCTACAAGGGGCTGTGCCTAGACCCAGGGTTCACCTCTCACAACAAAGTTAACTGGTAATGTATTAAAAGTGTGAGTGAGAAATGAATTAAAAAGTCAAGACACTGAATGCACGAATGGCAGATTACCATTTATTCGCTTCATGGTACACCTGGCTGACAAAACAGCTGTGAGACAAATAAAAAAAAAACTTTAAAAAAATGGAGATGAAAGAAAGCCAAGCTATTTAGCCCGAGCAATCCAGTCATCACGCAGCAGAAATAAACACCTCATCAAATTGTAAGAGCACTCAAACTAGAATAAACCACACACACACACACACACACTTGCTCGTAAGTGGCTCATTCAACTGCAGACTGAGGAAACAACCCTAAGTAGCATTATTTGCCTCTTGACTCAGCATTTCTTTACTAACAGAAAAGGCGGAGAGAAAAATGTTCGCTACAAAAGTCTGTTATTGATCTGATGTCTGCTGAATCAAATTCATTCAGCAGGCAGAGAAAGCCAATTTGCAGAACAAACAAAGATTTTCCAGTTAGCCTGTCTTAAGAAATTACCCAGGATGATGTGTTTTAAAAAAAAAAAGAAAAAAAAAAAAGAAATCACACACATCTATAGTTTTGCTCCTATATGGTATTGATACTCTAAGAAGCTACAAATCATATACCAACATCAAGGTGATCACTTCGTACTGTGAATTCCTGCATAGTATAACTTTAACTATGCAAGTAAAGGCACCTTGAAAAAGTAACATGATGCCATAAAGGTTAATAGCTTTAAAAATTACGTCAGTCTTTGAAGAAAATCTTTCATATATCTCAAGACATACAAAAAAGAAATATTTATTGATGTAAATAAATAAAGGATGTTTTCCATTCTTTGCTAATGGTCTTCTTCAATTACTCACTTCTGAATTTGAAATGTGAATCTAAATGGCAAATGGCCTGTATTTGTATAGTGCTTTACTAGTCCCTAAGGACCCCAAAGCGCTTTACACGTTCAGTCATCTACCCATTCACACACACATTGGTGATGGCAAGCTACATTGTAGCCACAGCCACCCTGGGGCGCACTGACAGAGGCGAGGCTGCCGGACACTGGTGCCACTGGGCCCTCTGACCACCACTAGTAGGCAACGGGTGAAGTGTCTTGCCCAAGGACACAATGACCGAGACTGTCCAAGCCGGGGCTTGACCGGCAACCTTCCGATTACAAGGCGAACTCCCAACTCTTGAGCCATGATCACCTTCTACTGAAAGAAGGTGCCAGATTACAAAGCAATAGTAGTGACGCAGGATAAGTGAAATCTAGTGTGTCCCCTGGAAATCTTAAGTAAAAGTTTAACATTACTGCTTAACACTTATGTTTGACAATACCAAAGTAACCTTGCCCTGTAACTTGTCAGGTGCTGCACTGTTTTGTCCCATAACTAATGTAAAAAAAATATTTTCTACTTAGGATGTTGTATTTTGTATCTTTGCCACCATCAGTAATTTTGATCCACTGTTTGCTCTTCCTGTCATATGGACAGCAGCTAGCGAGTGCTCCACCGATGCTTGGTTGAGTCATTTGTTTACTTTTGCAGCTGCTAGTCTCTCCTCCTCCATGACTTCAAAGCGTGGCTGTACTTGACTCTGTGTTTTTTGTCCTCAAGTGGTGAAACAAGTTTGTTGTTTCTATGTTTAGGAGAAGCAGTTTTCTTGCATTATTTGCACAATACCACTTTTTCTGGACGATGTTCAAGGAACTCCGACTTTATGTGCTAAACTATCATCAAAAGGGTGACATGCAGCTCCTGACTTCAGACATGCCTAGCACGAGGGAACATTAAGACATGGTGTTGCTATAGCAAAGATATTGTGATATGAAATTGTTAAAATAACAAGAATAAGTGTGTTCCAGTACTAACTCAGATGATAAGGTATGGCACAGCTCTAAAATGCCCAAATGTCCCAGTAATAGGCACGCCAGTCCACTGTATCCAATTCTCGCTTTGCTTCTCCAAAGCGTGGAATGGACACGCTTGCAGAGGTTGCATTACCAGTAGAGGGAGATAATATATTTAAAGCCAAAAAGTTGGTAGTGAGCAAAAAGCCTATGAAGTGCACTCCAGGGTCCTTAATTGCCAGAAACGGTTAAGCTAGGTGGCTAATATGTATTTACATGTAAATTTGTTAATAATGTCTGTTTAATTATTATTGATTATTTTCATGTTGGCTTGAAAAAAAATATCTCCCTCTGCTGTTACTGCTAATTCTGCATGTCGACACGGTGTCTATTACATGTTTTGCTGTGATACTGGCTTGAAATATTGAAATAGCATAACGTATACATAGAAGTTACATATCCTTTACTGTCCAAAGAAAAGTAGCTTCATCCAGACTTGGAAATTTTGTATTTTTCAGTTTTGTTCAGGTTTATATGGAAGCCCGTTTCCTCCACTAAAAAAAAAAAAAGAAAGAAAGAAAGAAAAAAAAAGTGAAAATAACTTTTGAATAAATTAAATAAATTTTGAGAAAGATACTTTTTTTTGTGGCGGAAAAGGGGCGTCCATAGGGTTCAGGTTCAGTTACATTAAAAAAATAGCTTTTATTTATTAAAAAAACGGGCTAGCTGATTTTATTCCCTGTGCTAAGTTAATTTTACTGCCTGCTGTTTGTAGCATTTTAAATAACACTTGCTGCTTGAAAGCAATGAAGTGTAATTTTCAAAATATCTAAATAAGCAGACAGGCAAGCGTTGAAGTCAGCATGGCATACAGTGTAGGCTGGTAGCAATTCAGCTGTACAGCCAGAAATTCACTTGTTTACTAAACTAGACAACAAGCCAGTTAATCAGTCACGCAGGCGTACAAGCAGGTCTGCCATGTGCAAAGCAGCCTACTTCATTGGGTGGTCAGCCAGGTCACCATCACCTAGCCAAATATCCCAGTCAGTCAGAAAAGTCACCCAAATATTTAACAGAGCATGCTTTCCCTCTCCATGTCTGTCAGTCAAGCAAATAAGCTTTTCTGCCAATATTGCTTTTAGAGTCACAAGAAGGTGGGTGAGTAACAGACCTGAGTTTAACCAGAAGGAGGTGAGAGAAACAGAGACACGAATCAAGATAAACAGGAGTAAAAATGGAAGCTTAACAGAATACTGCTCGGCATTCAGTGGCAGAGCCAGCAGATATAGTATTCTCTGCATTCATTCAATAACGGACTAGCTGTGATAAATGATTTGTGGGTGCAGGTGTGAGGCCTGTGGTGCACACATGCAAAATAACCATAATAATGAGATTCATTTTGTCAGTTTAGTACAGTGGATGGGTGAGAGAAATTATGCAATGTGATAATTTGCAAACAGAGAAGAAATCTAATAAAGTAATAAAGCCAACGGTAATACTTCATTAATGGCGTCTGAATTGACAGAAATTAGTGGGTGTGAGTGGCAATAGATGATAGAGAAGGACCTTAGCCATTGTTTCATAAGGCACAACGGTGCCAAAAGCATCATTACACATAATTTTTATGTGCACTCACCAATGCAGTCATCTGCCCATGTGACACACACTGAGAGTAGAAACGGGCAAATGGGCACATAAACATGCGTGTGTGTGGTCATAATGCCTTTTGGAATATTAATTTTCAGCCTTGTGATAAGATATGAGACCTTTTAAATGATTAGCTGAACAGCCATTTTCGAAGCAATATCACCGGGCAAAAGTCTTTTGTTATGCCCTAAGTGTTTGTAATAGTGGAAGAATAAAAAGGAATAAATCATGAAAATGACACAACATTACAGCTGGGTATGGCAGCCAGGGGACCAATGGATGTGGGATGGTATAGATGGAAAATTTCAGTTATAAACACAAAATCAACAGCCACCAGAAGGCTCTGCTAATTTGTGGTGACCATTAAAAAGCCCTCTGCTTTTAAATAGCTCAGGTTTTTCAACATTTTTCATCACCTCTCTTTTTTAAACTCTGTTCCCCTCGGAAAATGTGTTTGACCAACTATTCTGTAATATATCTGGTACAAACACACACAGAGAAAGACAGCAGCATGATCGTAAACTACAATATATAAAAGAAGGACACGCATCAGCAAATCGTTAGGTTTAAACGTTTAACCAGCTGGTTTAACCAGTGCAAATAGCAAGTAACACCGAGTTGGAGGCATTTTACCTGTGGTTGTGGACAAACAACCTGCTGAATTTCAAATTGAGTACCAGAAAAAGAGAAAATATCCAATGGGTACCAATTGTCCAACCACTGTTATCAACCATGCAGAAGAGCATATTTGAACCCAAAATATGTCAAACCTTGAAGCAGAAGACCATCCCAGCTATCACTAGTGTGAGCTAAGAACAGGAAACCGAGGCTGTGAATTACACGGGGTCACTAAAGTTGGGAAACAGAAGACTGGAAAAATGTTTAATGGTCTGATGAGTGTCTACTCCTGCTGTGACATTCAGATAGTCAGGTCAGAATTTAGGTTAAACGACATGTAACCATGGATCCATCCTGCCTTGTATCAGTGGTTCAGGTTGTTGGTGGTGTAAAGGTGTGGGGGTATATCTTCTTGGCAAAAAAGATATACCCCACACCTGAGGACTGTTGCTGACCATGTCCCTTTATGAGTCTACTCCTCTTTGGATGATGCTTTGAGTAGAGTAACAAAGCTCAAATCATCTCAAACTTTTTTTAAACATGACAGTAAGTTCACTGCACTCAATCTAATCGAGCACCATTGGAATCGATGGAATGAGAGATAATGGACCAAAATCTCAGCAGAATGTTTCCAATATACTTTTTAATATGCAACAGAGAATTAAGACAGTTCAGAAGCCAAAAGGAAGTCTAACCTCATACTAGCAAGGTGTAACTGCTAAAGTGTCTAGTGAGTGCAGTTTCTTGGTCTGAAAAATTAAGTCAGTGGAGAAGTACCCAAAGCGAATGTTCTTTTAAATAGTCAGCAGGGAGTAACCGCTCTGTGTACACAATTGAATAGAAGTATATGAGAAAATGGCCCTTAGTTTCCTTGATTTGTGGCCCCAGGAAACACATTCCTGCTGAGTTTTTGGCCTCGGTTGCCAATTTCAAGTATTACTAAATACAGCTTATTTAAAAGGTATGAGTTAGTGCAGGGAGCACTCTGTGTTTGAGTGTGACAGTAGCAAAATATTTGTCTTCCACACCATCATTTGTTTATTTGCAACTATACTTTCAGTTTGGGAACGTTAGGAAGTGAAAGACTCACATAAAACATTGCTCGCAATAGAAGCGATCGTAGGTATAGATGTCAAATATTTGCATATGCAATTTTCACCTTGTTTTGCTTTGAGTGAATATGACATTCAATCACCCACACTTTCAAACGATTTTGCATTTATTATTACAACTTAATCACTTATGAGCAGATCTAGACCAGCAATGCCGCAATCATAAATCAGCTAAGCTTCCATCTAACCATTCCAGATGTTCAGCGTTTTAAGTGTGCACCCGATGCCCTTGAGGGGAGTTAATGTATTCAAAATGTAGATTTAATGTTTTTCAAGACAAAGGTAACATTTAAAAAACCCAGTGGCTCTTCATACGCTATATTATGTATTTTATACTTTACTGGAAAGTTGTAACCTGCAGCTAAGACGTTGTTGGGCTGAAAATCACTTACTACTTCCACTAAGTGAATCAGGCTGTTTGGTCAGATATCTTGCTCCCAGCTGTTGCTGTGCTGTATACACTGAGCAGCTCTGCCAGATAAAACAACTTCAACTTGAGTTACCTCCATTGCACACTGCCGCTGACCATGCCTGGATCTCGGCAGGTCCCAAGGACTTGTCAGGAATCGTAGCGGGGCATCATGATTGTTAAATGACTTTTTCTCTCATTTTTGTTGATTAGACATAGGTTTGCTGTTTGCTGGCAGAAACTTGTTTTTCCCGTGAAGAGGGAATTGCAGCACAGCGCTCACCACTTGGCTGCAGCTTCCAAAGTTTTGCAACTTTTTAAAAAATCTTATTTTTTACTACTTATTTTTTAAGTACTGTACACTTAATGTTTGATTGCATACAAACATCTAGTGGACAAACTACCAGCTGAGTTGTCAATTCATGGTTTCAAGTTTTATTATTGCATTTATGAAAAAACGTAATATGAATTCAGTATTTTAACTAACAAAACAACATAACAAAAACAAATATATTTGTAAAAACAGCCAAACTCTAAAAAGGAAAACAAGCCTAAATAGCTAAGTGAAACTTTGAAACTACTCTTAAACAGCTTGTCAGACTTAACACTGCATAAGACTTTAACATTATTTTAATAAAGGTTATGTAAGGCATTGAGAAAATTGACAGAAAACCCAAAGGTCCATGGCCCAAAGCACTTCAATGCACAGCCATGACCCTGCAAGGAGTGAATTTAGGTTCTGACGAAGTCATGGAAGGTGAAAGAGTTTAGTTAAACTTTCCAGTGTAGCAGTAGTAACAGGATTAACTGGGGTTGTAATTGAAAGGGATAGAGCTGTTAACTCGACTCCCAATGTTGTAACAGATGTCGAAACAAACTTTAGAATATCTTATTTTATCCCAGAGTGTCAAATACTTGCAACATTGAAGGCCAACAGAGTGATTAAAATCTTCATTTGCTTTGCTGCCCTTGACTAAATTTTTTTTTTTTTTTTAAATTTCGGTTAGGTTTAAGAAGATATGGATGTTTGAATTAAAACATGTCCCTTCATTAGCCCCCTGCATTCAAAACTGACACTTGTCCAGTGTGATGGCTGTATCTACAATAATAACATTCATTATGGTTTCTCACTCTTCCACATCAATACCATTTTTAAGTTATTTTTTGTTGCAATTACTGGAATTACATGATACACAATTATTTATGTATTTGTTAATTTGGTTCATTTGCTTCAGCACATTTTGACACTGCAATGTATTCTTGAATTACCTGTCTGCTATTCCAGTCCTTTCTTGTTAATACAAAAGAGGAAGCTTTTATAAGGAAGTTGGTCAAAGTACCAGTTTCAACAGGTGGTTTACCTGCTGCTTCTGGGTTTGATTGACAGTATCATAGTCCTATTTCCTGTTCTTAGTTCTTTCCTTGCCTGAGTTTTTGTATTTTGTACTTCCTGTGTTTTGTGGTAACAGCATTAAAGCTGCCTCTTTTAGTTTACGCCTTTTTTTCCCCAAGTCCTGCTATTGGATCCTGCCATGCCTGCCACACATACCGCTATGACAAAGTGCAGAACAAACCCGATGACACTGCAAACTCCAGAAAGCATGAGAGTCATGAGCAGCAAAGGCTGCTGTATTTATTGTTATCATTTTGTTCAGTATTAGCAGCCTTGTTTTCTTCACTATGTTTTATTTTATACATTGCTTTGTTGTGCATTGGACTGAATAACTAACCAACAGAAAAAACTCCCCATATGTTAACACAACAGGGGGAAAATAGTATTTACTGAAACACACTGTTCATTAGTCACAGATTGCTGTCTTTAACAGCCTTAAATTGCTTTGTTGTGTGGGGTTTTATGTAAAACGTGTTGATCATATTTATTGATTGTCTGGTGTCATATGTAGCTTTGTTTACAACTAAGCAACACTTGCCTACGTCGTTTAACAGGAAAGCATTATCAAGATGTGATGATAACTAAAGTGGCCAGTAGGTAACAGTGTGGAGATGGCTGTCAGATTGTTTTGAAAACACGATACAGCTCCGGCACAATTATTTTTGAATGTTTTAGTATTTTGCAAAGCTTCGTTTTACCCACCACTAGAACACACTAGTAACTAACTGAGCTTGAACACAGTATGACAGTATGACAAGGAAACACATGCAAACTGAGGCTATATGTACACAAATGAAGTAATGAGGGAGGAGGGAACACCTGGAAACTAATCAGGATGAAGGACAAGGGGAACTAAAACTTAAGATGAGGCATAAAAAACACAGACTGTCAAATTAAAACAGGAAGTAACTGATTATATGCAGTGACAAGATCCTAACACACTTAAAGTTGGCACAGAAGGACATCAGAGGACAAAAATACCAGGGGGGCGCATACAAAAAGAAGCCCTAAGCAGAATACTAATGGAAATAAACAGGAACTGCAACAAAGAGTCAAGACTTAAAACAGTAGGCAACATCACAGTCAAACAAGCAATAAACAAACTGAGAACCAAACAGAACATAGGATAAACAAGAGTTCAAATCCATGAAAACTCAAAGGTCTTCGTCCATGACCAAGCACCATGACACCTAATGGACCATCTGCAGCGATAGCATGGGGAGAAATAAGGTTTCTTCATATTCATAACAGTCTGCTCTGCTAGCACATACATTTTTCTCTCATTTGCAGAGGTCAGTTTGGGTTTCTTTCTGAGTGGTTCTCTTTAGAGCTGAGGTCAGGAGGTTCTTCGCAGGCCTCCATATGTGAAGAATAAGGAGTCTCACTATTGCCATAACCTGCTGCGTCATAGCACCGACGCCAAAGGATCCATTATGTGTATCTGTGAGATGGTAGTGACTTTGCTAAAGCAGCAGTAGTTGAAACCCCGGTGACGATAACAAGCTGGCAAGACACTTAAAGTGCATCCCTAAGGGCAAAGTGAAAAATGTGTTTTTCAAAGAAAGCCTCCCGACTTTCAAAGCAGGATTCGGTTAACAGCTGCAAAATTCTGGCTCAGCTTGTTTGAAAAGAATAAGCTACTCTAAAAACATTTTCCTGTTGTTTCAAAGTCTCTGATCTCATTGGGGCTTTTTGTTTGTTTGCTTTTATAAGTCTTATTTTTTTCATTGCTTTATACCTGTAGTTTTTCTTAGAGCAGGAAATATTCAAAATAAAATCCTCTAATTTGTCATTTAAAAGGAATCCAGCACCTCCCATCAGCACTGCTCTCGGTTCTGGTTTCATGTAAATTCCACAGAAAAAAAGAGATTTGGCGTGTCAAAGATAGGTACTGCATGAAAGCCAAAGTCATAAGCATGGGGGAGTGAATGTACGAAAGAGAATGAGAGCAGGGGAGAGAATTAACGAAAGCAACACAGATAATGTTATTAAGGTTTTCTTTTATTCATCCTCATGTTATATTATTTCCACAGCCTTGACGCCTTGTCAGGGTCTCTGGCTGCTTGATAACTGTGTCCACTATTCCCACAGGGCCTTTTTTGTGCAATAGCACCATGTTCTTATCTCAGAAGTACAGACGCTCACATACAGACACACACATACACACACAAACACACACACACAAACATGCACTGACACAAATGCAGAAATTCGCTCGTGCTGCATTGCACTTGTGACGCCATAGCTCAGTCTCATATGCGCATGTTCAGAAAAGCACATTACCAGCAATCAAAAAAAACTTCCCGTGTTCCTGTGCATTTCCACTTCATGTGGGTGCACATATACTTACAGCTTAAAAATGATGACACACTTACACAGATGCAGATTGAAAAGGAATATCTAGTTGAATCACCATAGCAACAACTAAAATAAGTGTCACTTAGAGAAAGGGTGGGGAAAAAACAAACCATGATGCATTTTGTGTCTATAAACTAGCAACTGCAGGACAGATACAGGGATAAACCTATGTGGCTTTTCATGATCAAAGTCTAAAGAATATGCATATTACAAGAGGGAAGATTTTAACAATATCATGTGTGGACAGTGAAACTGGAGTTAGCAGCTCGGTTTACCCCACTTACAATCATGACTCATACCAGGCTAAAACAGCCTGGCTAGAGTAAAAATTTGCATATTTTTTTGTAACTGAAAGAAGTGTGGAACACCATGCAAGACTTTTGTGCAGATTAAATAAGACATAATAATTACTATATGTATACTTTGCATGTGCTATTTTT
This sequence comes from Neolamprologus brichardi, assembly GCF_056152115.1. NCBI lineage: Eukaryota > Metazoa > Chordata > Actinopteri > Cichliformes > Cichlidae > Neolamprologus > Neolamprologus brichardi. The sequence goes on along the minus strand of NC_142120.1, from coordinate 9,542,244 downwards.
CCCCAATTCCAAACACTGCCAATGGTTCTCAGACTGCCGGGCTAACTCTCATGCCAGGGCAGCGAGTCGCTGCAGGCATGGCACAGATGACCAGAGAAAAAACATGGAGTGAAACTAAGCTGAATGAATGATTCTTGGTTTGATTCTCCAGGCTTGCTGAGGACTGTTTGTATGGATTATACAAGGTTTCATATGCCTGTGTGGGTTTTTCTCAGTGTACTCGGGCTTTAAGATATTTATGTTAGCTTGATCGGTGATTCCTGGACTTATCTACGGAGACAAATTAGATAAGCACATACAGTGGGGCAAAAAAGTATTTAGTCAGCCACCGATTGTGCAAGTTCCCCCACTTAAAATGATGACAGAGGTCAGTAATTTGCACCAGAGGTACACTTCAACTGTGAGAGACAGAATGTGAAAAAAAAATCCATGAATTCACATGGTAGGATTTGTAAAGAATTTATTCGTAAATCAGGGTGGAAAATAAGTATTTGGTCACCTCAAACAAGGAAAATCCCTGGCTCTCACAGACCTGTAACGTCTTCTGTAAGAAGCTTTTCTGTCCCCCACTCGTTACCTGTATGAATGGCACCTGTTTGACCTCATCATCTGTATAAAAGACACCTGTCCACAGCCTCAACCAGTCAGACTCCAAACTCCGCCATGGCCAAGACCAAAGAGCTTTCGAAGGACACCAGGAAAAGAATTGTAGACCTGCACCAGACTGGGAAGAGTGAATCTACAATAGGCAAGCAGCTTGGTGTGAAAAAATCAACTGTGGGAGCAATCATCAGAAAATGGAAGACATACAAGACCACTGATAATCTCCCTCGATCTGGGGCGCCACGCAAGATCTCATCCCGTGGGGTCAAAATGATCATGAGAACGGTGAGCAAAGATCCCAGAACCACACGGGGGGACCTGGTGAATGACCTGCAGAGAGCTGGGACCAAAGTAACAAAGGTCACCATCAGTAACACACTACAATGGCAGGGAATCAAATCCCGCAGTGCCAGACGTGTTCCGCTGCTGAAGCCAGTGCATGTCCAGGCCCGTCTGAAGTTTGCCAGAGAGCACATGGATGATACAGCAGAGGATTGGGAGAATGTCATGTGGTCAGATGAAACCAAAGTAGAACTTTTTGGTATAAACTCAACTCGTCGTGTTTGGAGGAAGAAGAATACTGAGTTGCATCCCAAGAACACCATACCTACTGTGAAGCATGGGGGTGGAAACATCATGCTATGGGGCTGTTTTTCTGCCAAGGGAACAGGACGACTGATCCGTGTTAAGGACAGAATGAATGGGGCCAAGTATCGTGAGATTTTGAGCCAAAACCTCCTTCCATCAGTGAGAACTTTGAAGATGAAACGAGGCTGGGTCTTCCAACATGACAATGATCCAAAACACACCGCCCGGGCAACAAAGGAGTGGCTCCGTAAGAAGCATTTGAAAGTCCTGGAGTGGCCTAGCCAGTCTCCAGACCTCAACCCCATAGAAAATCTGTGGCGGGAGTTGAAAGTCCGTGTTGCTCGGCGACAGCCCCAAAACATCACTGCTCTTGAGAAGATCTGCATGGAGGAATGGGCCAAAATACCAGCTACTGTGTGTGCAAACCTGGTAAAGACCTATAGTAAACGTTTGACCTCTGTTATTGCCAACAAAGGTTATGTTACAAAGTATTGAGTTGTATTTTTGTTATTGACCAAATACTTATTTTCCACCCTGATTTACGAATAAATTCTTTACAAATCCTACCATGTGAATTCATGGATTTTTTTTTCACATTCTGTCTCTCACAGTTGAAGTGTACCTCTGGTGCAAATTACTGACCTCTGTCATCATTTTAAGTGGGGGAACTTGCACAATCGGTGGCTGACTAAATACTTTTTTGCCCCACTGTATACATACAGTAAAGACCTATGTGAAAAAGGTAAATGTGTCTCATAGTGCAAAGTGCTTTGAGAGGTCAGTAAGATTAGAAATGTCATATATAAATGCCAGCTCATCTATTCTATATGTGGTGACTTTTATTTTACTTAAACATAAATTAGATTTTTTTAATAGTTTTTTGACTGAAAACTCTTCTGAAGCGGGGCATGCTAGAAAAGGTTTGAGAACCAAAGGTAAGACGAGCTGTAGAAGCTCGCGGTATTGACCTTGGCGTGAAAGAAAATAACGACGTTGTCCAGGTGTCAAGCCATTCAGATAAATAATGTATGGTTTCTTTTTTTGTAATCCTTTTAAAGTCAAGACTGCACTATTTATATGACCCTGAATTGCAGATTTATTTATTTTTATTTTTTTGTCCCTTGGAGGGTGTTAAAATTGCATGATACGGTCCCTCTATCATTACACCTGTGATTCAGGTAAAAAAAAAATACACAAATGTATAATGTTTTCGTGTCAAACGTCTACTGTCACAATCACTCTGAATGGCAAGCGGCAAATGGTAAAGGATACAAGGGTCAAAACGAAGCACTTCCATTCAGCTTGTGAAGAGTGTAAATTATTGTCTGGGTTAGCTTTCAGTACATGAACATACTGTATGTCAGCTAATTAAAATGGATTGGTCAAGTGCTTTTAAATGTTGAGCAGAGGCTAGTTGAATCTGGGAATTTCATTGGAACATCATTATTACACTTGACCTCAGGGCTGACAGAGAGTGAACAAAGTGTGTGTCTGTGTGTGTTAGTCAGTATGAGGCAGCCTTTTTTACAAAATTGGGAGAAAGAATTACAGAGAAAACCTCAGACTTCCAGAGGTGCCTATTAAAACTTGAGATACTCTATTCTGATTTGTAAATGTGACTCTGTATGTGTATGTATGCGTCTATGATGCACACACACAGTTGTATTTGATGTTAAATGCAAACATGCGTGCTTACACGCTCCCCTTTTATGTGTGCATGTAGTTAAGGGCACTGCATAGAACTGTGAAAATGTGTGTGCGCGGGTGTGTGCCTGTGTGTACGATTTGTTGCTTTCATGCTGATTTCTGCTTTTCTTGACTAGCCTCCTCTCAGCGGTAGACTAACCCCCACTAGCACAGAGCTGCCAATCAAAAGTAGCTACACACATAGAAGCACATATACAGATATTCATATGCTGTATATTTGTGTAACAAAGTTATGCTGTGACAAGCTTGAATCCTTTCACATATTTTTTGGAGTACAGAGATTGGACAATATTATTGACTGTTGCTAAGGACTGTATACAGTACTATTCAACAGTCTCAAACTACCCTTCATTTTGTCATGGTTTTGGGTCATTTTGACCCAGCGTTCCCAGTTTTCTTGTGTTTCTGTATCATGTTAAGTTCATTTGTTGTTCTAAAGATTTATTCTATGGTTCCTAGGTTGTTCTGTTTAGTTTAGTTCATTAGATTCCCCCTTGTGTCTTTGCCCTCTGTCTCCCTCTGTGTGTCTGTTTATTTCATTGTGAGTTCTTGTGCCTTGTTTCATCATGTTCCCCAGCCTGTCAGGTCTGCTCTCTCCCTTGTGTTCCCTCATTTCCTCTTGTCTGCTTCTCCACTCCCGTATTAGGTTTCCTGTTTTATCGTGAAAGTCTCGTGTTTCCATATTTGGTCTAGCTTCCCTGTCTCGTTATGGTTATGTCAGCTCTGTTCCTCGTGTGTCCTCACCTCCCTGTTATACTTCTTTGTATTTATGTCCGTGTCTTCCTCAGTTCCGTGTTGCATCCTCCCCTCTTGGCTGTTTCCTTGTGTGCCTCTTCGCAGTATTAGTTATTAATTTCCCAGTTTAGTTTTGTACCGCCTTTTTCCCCATTCAGCAAATAAAGCTGCATTTTGAGTTGAAATCCAGTTTTCCATGAGTTTGCATTTGGGTCCAATTCCTGTCTGCACACAGGTAGTTCATGACACATTTTGTATTTAGCTAGGAAAATGGGTGCAGCAATTTTTCTTTATTGTTTTCAAAACAATAGCAACAGGTGCCTAAAGATACAGTTCAAAATTGTTTCTTTGCTAAGCTGTCTATTAAGTGTTGACATTTGTCCTCAGGAGATCCACAGATCAGTGTTAAGTGCCTGCAAAGCCTGCAGAACTATTGCTCAAGACCACTTAAAGAAATGAGAAGAAAGTCTGGCTTCTTGGAAGCAAAATAAAAAGAAATCAAAGGTGACTCGAGACTTTTACAGTATTTGGGGATAAGCAAGACTAAATGTCTGAATGCCTATAAAATGTACACATACAGACTTAACTGAACAAACTGGGAAACCCGAGAATAATGGAGAAAGAACACAGGGAGACCAGATGGACACGGAGTCATGACTGGGGAGACGGAGACGCGACTGACTGGAGATATGGAACACAGATGAAACTGAAGCCAACTGAACATGTAGGGGAACTAACATGCAAACAAGAACTAGAAACATAAGTACATGTATATAATAATTCTAAAGAATGGTCAGAGGCCTACAGCAGGACCACGACAGTCCCCATGGAGGCAAGCCAAGGGCCTTTGCTTTGAATTTGTTTGTTAGTAGTCTTATACTCTGTCTCTGAGATCTGCCTCACATTTCTTAGAAGAAGTGATAAGCATAGACTATTTACATGATGTAAAAACATACTCCCCGTTATGTGCCAAGGTTGCCCTGGCCTTACTTGGTGATAAGGGTGCAGTAAAAAATATTAAATCTTACACCTGAGTCTCCTTAGGATTCTTTCTGGATCAAGGAAACCTGGAAACTTTTTATATAATGTCATGTAGCAAACAATAATAATCCAATTTCAGAAATCCAAACTTTGAATTTAGTTACAATAAAATGCAGGATTTAGTATAGTTAATAGTAAACCACGGATTACGAACCATATGACTGTGATAGCTACACTGTGTTGTACTGTGAGATCACTGGATATTTGTACTATTCTATCTATTAGTGTACTTTTCTCATCACATCACGTGATCAGTTTTACTCTGAATGGGAGTGTTTATGACAAACTAAGAAAGCGCAGCATCAAATTCAAACTCAGAGGAACATTTCTGCTTTTGGCTGTGAGTTCTTTTCTACTACACTTTCACAATAGTATGTTTTCAGTGATGACACTTGCCAGCGAGCTTTTGTCATCTGACGAGGTTATGTATGCCTCCCCTGGTTGAGAGTGAAGCGAACTAGACAAATGGACAATATAAAAGATTAACCTAGTAAATGTGATGTAGCTATTTGAGGAGCTGAGTGTTTTTGCATGCTCATTGGATAACGGCTTGTGATTGACAAGTCTTTTGCCAGAAAGGCATTCTTTCTAACGCTTACAAACTATCATTTACAAAACAGACTTAATATTTGATTTAATATGACATGGAATGCGCAAATGTGCTATAAAGTCATCAAACTATTCAGTAATGTCACAGAAAGGAAGAAGGGCCATTTTCCTACAGACTTCTATACAACAATTGCCCTCTGGTGGCTCGTAAAACAATGCCTGTTTAAGACAATTCCGTAATGACTTCCCATTTCAACCTAGCTAGGTCCAAAAAAGAGTAAAACCGTGTAAAACAGGATTGCAAACAGCAGTGCAGACAGCTACAGACAAGTTCACTAAAGCTGAAAACCACATAGCCATCATAATCCAATTGAAAATATTTGTACTTTTTTAAACTATGATAATTAAGACTGGTTGCAAATGACAGACTAAATCACAGCAGCCATTGGTTAGTGAAATTTGCCACCTTAGTGTTTTGAAACTGGCCGTGACAAGCCAAGGTGTGAATCTGGGACCAAGCGACGCTGTATGCTTCGGTAGCAATGTGTCAATCACAAGGTAGGCTTGCGCTAAAGCCCATCAGACTTCATCTTTGTTTGACTCTAATGGCAGACATACTTTACAGAAATAAACATCATGTTGCATTCAAAATAACAAGTGAGATCATTAGAAACAATCCAGGTTTATGGCATTCACTCTGGTTTTAATTCCAGACATCGGAAACTACAATGAGAAAAAAAAAGAGCACACTAACACACAAATACATTACATAAGTAGATACTTCATTAAATGCATGACATTTTATGAGTTTGCAGTAATTGCAAGTAAACATATTGGATGGACTACATGAAATCCACTCTGCTGTCAGTGGCCTTGTCCATATTCGTGACTTGTTGCCAAGGCCACCCCTTTCATGTGAACATGCTCGTAACTAGATTACGAAAGGAAAAGATATACTGGGTATGCTGAACTTGGACTCTTTTGTTAATGACCTTGATCATTCTGCCACAGCATCAAAGTTTCAATACAGAGACTCCTCGTGTGATATTTGCCGTTTTCATGCTCCGTATTTCAATTACTCTCATGAAAACATTTTTAAAGCTTCATTACTTCTTTAGGGAGAAATTTATTATTGCAAATGTTACCACCACTGATAACTAATTTCCTTTTTTAAATTATACCCTCACTCTTTATGCCATTTTCAATTTCTAATCCCATTTGCAAATTCCCAGCCAGTCTTCAGACTATTTTGTCCAACTCTCCCAGCTTTATAGGCTGCTCTTTATTTTTAGTGTGAGACAATATAATTTCTGCATTTAATGGTATATAGCTATATGATTGGGAGCATAAGTCGACCTGATAGTATTCTTCCAGACATCCAAAATTTGGCTGATGAAGCAGAGTCTGCTGTAATTCTCAGCTATAGGTGACATATAGAGTGTATTCTTGAATTACGACAAACCATTACCCTTTTAATTCAACTAAATTCTAAGATTTAAAAAAAAAAAGAAGAGCAGAAGTGCCTCAGTAGAACAGAAAATGCACAGTTTGGTCTAGCACAAATTCAAATAATGTATTGATAACAAGAATGGGTCCTTTATCTACCTTTATCTTCACACTTTTCACAGACATATGTCACATGTGTCTTTTACGGCGGTGCATTTAGTCTTAAGCTACCCATTATTTCTTTACATTTTGTTTCGGAGGTGTCAGACTTTCTTGTAATTTTTGAGTGGTCTTGAGCAATAGTTCTAGAGGATTTTGTGAGGTTCTTCCGATTAGACTTAAAACCATCCTTTACTCAACACATGACCAGAGAGACGCTTCAGCTGATTCATCTGCTGTTTGCTGAAGCCTCATCAACTGTCTCAATGTAAGTGTTGCCTGTAGGAGGTGTTGTGGAAGTTTTCCATTAAATAAAGCCTGCAGACGAGCGGTGAGCAGTAGCTAACATTCTTTAATCAAAACACACAAAGAACAGACAACCAAGCTTGTGGAGAGCCTACATGACCGCGGGGCAGACGGTCAGCAGAGTCTCTCTGAGTCTAACATGGCTCTCAGTTAAATACCTTCTCCAGGAACAAAAGGCAGTACATAGCTGTTTCACACCTTAAGGTTCACACTCCCTTGCTACCTCCCAGAGTCCTTGAAGAGACAAAAGACTCTTCCTTTGGAGTTGTCTGCTTCCCCCAACTTCCTTATTATACCCCCACCATTTGTCTTAATGTATGAGTGTGAGACTTGTTAAAATCCAGTGGCACCAAGGCATCATGCAATAAAATAATGTGATTAATACACAGTGTTGGGGAGTAACGGAATACATGTATCGCCGTTACGTATTTAAAATACAAAATATGAGTAACTGTATTCCGTTACAGTTACCGTTTAAAAAGGTGGTATTTAGAATACAGTTACTTTGTTGAAATAAATGGATTACATGGCGGTACTTCCCTGTTTCATATTGTCGCGGGTCAGGACTGTTTGGGTTTTGTTTGACAGCTACGTTCTGTCGTTCCAGGTGGCAGCGTTGCGGTTGCCATGGTTACAGGGTGACGCTCTCACTCTGCGTGTTTCCTGGGTGAGAGAGGCCTTTTTGTTGTTGTTGTGCTAAGCTAATAGGCAGAATGCTACAGGTATAGCTCTAAAGAATGTAGCATCATAGGCAGTGTAGTCCGTGCTGCAGGGAGAATGGACTGCCATACACGTTATGTGTCTGTGAGCGAGGGAGGGAGAAAAAGAAAAAAGTACGAGCTGTCATCGAGCAAAAACGGGAGCTGGAAGCATGTAAATATAATAATAACCACTGCAGCCAAGAAGAGTGCCTGACGAGCCCAGTTGTAAGTAAGCTATTAAGACTCGACTGTACACCGTGTTCGTGTTTTCCTCCAAAAACAATAAGTTCCGTTGGAGCAGTCTTTCAACGCCTCTCTCTGTCTCTCGCTAGCAAAGTTGACCCACACAACAAAGTAAAGCTAGTTTTCGGCTACGAGCCCGACACAGAACCCACCGTATTAGCCAGAGGTCCCTTTACTACGGTTCGGAGCCGCAGACTTTCAGTAACAGTAATAAATCACAGCAATAGTACATTCATGTAGTTGTAAACAACATGATAAGTAATCCAAAGTATTCAGAATACGTTACTCGCATTGAGTAACGTAACGGAATACGTTACAGAATACATTTTGGAGCATGCATTCTGTATTCTGTAATGGAATACATTTTAAAAGTAACCTTCCCAACACTGTTAATACATAAGTAAAAGAAATTCCTATACAGAAGCCATTCTGAATGAAAGGAAAAGCGAGAAATAACTGATGAATGCCAAAGTACACTGGAAGTCAGTGGAAGCATGACTTTAGAGCAAAATCCAAATTTGACATTTGGTTCAAATAATTATTAACATAATTAAGTAAAGTAAGTAAAAGTTTATTTATATACCACTTATCACAGACATGCTTCACAAGAAGGGGTAACAAAACATAGTACAGTCAAAATACATCATAAAAACCCTGATCTAATTAAAAGCCGTTTGAAATAAAAATGTCTTTTGCTGCTTTTTAAAGGTCTCCACCGAGTCCAGACACCATAGAAATAGAGGAAGTGCATTCCACAGTCTGGTTGCAACAGCTTCGAAAGATCGGTCCCCTCTGAAGCAAGTGCGGGGTACCACTAAAAGGTTTTGATTCAGTGACCTCAGGGTTATGTCTACGAATCAAAGCAGCAGTATACAGAGGGGCCTGTCCCTGTACTCTGAAGGTTAAAACTAAAATTTTCAAATGGAACCTAAATCTGATTGGTAGCTGGTGTAGTGACTTTAAAACAGGGCTCCTTTGTTTGAGCAAGTCAGTAGTTTTGAACAACCTGGAGATGAGCCAGCCCTTTCTTGTTTAGACAGGTAAACAGACTATTACAATAGTCGAGCCTTGTAGAGACAAAAGTATGAATTATTATCTCAAGTTCAACTGTTTAACACCATAGATCTTTTGAGTTTTGAGATGTTGTTAGTCTAAAGACCATAAACTTCAATCATGAGACATGCTTTTTTTTTTTTTTTACTGCAGGAGAATACTTGTTTTTATTTATGCCACAGTGTTAGTTGTTCATTTGCATATTTAACCAGCTCTCCTCCTTCCTCTATTTTTTTCTCGATCTGTCATGTCACATCCAATCCGACCAATGAACAGAAAACAAGTCAGCATTTCATTTACTTAATGACTGACGTTAGTGACCCACTTCCATATTAATAAAAATCATATGCTAATTATTGTTTTGAGCCAGTTAATTAAAAATAAGTGTGCTAATAAGTGTTTATTTACAGTACACAGTTAAGTGTAAACAGGAGACTCAGAATATGCTCACAGGTCAATAATATTCCATCCTCATTAGACAAACATCCATCAAGCTTTTCCTGCACTGGTCATTCACAGAGCCTAGTAGTCCACATAGTGTAGCTTTTTATGTTTTAACTAAAAAGTTACAGTTTAGGTGGATTGCATTTTGTTGTCCTTCATTACAGGATCAACAAAATAGCGTCAGTATCTGTGTATGTAATGCAATACTTCTTTGTGTGTGCGTGCTTTTTGTTTGTGTCTTTTGTTATGCTTTTATATTTACTATTACAATAATTTACAGAAAATTGGTGCAATTCAAATCACCATCAATGCTCTAAACGGGTGCATAATAGGTAAAGTATCCATAATTTGCACATTGCAATGCTATAAAACAGTCCAGAATTTGTGGCATACTTTGATCTTTTCATCAGTATGTGGCATTTGCATGCAGATCAAGCAGAAACCTCTGGGGGTGAAAAATTAAAGTGAACAGCATAGTGCCAAAATGGCTGCTCCACAAATGGCCACTCGAGACTGGCTTTAGAAGCAGGTCAATCACCAAAAGTTGAAATAAACATGTTTATAGCTTGATACAAAAATCATTTTGGTCTCTAGCTAATTTTCTTTTTATGATTGTGTCATAAAAAGTGTGGTGGAATTACTGTCTAAGTCATCCATTTAAACTGTGTGAGGCTGATAGGAAAACTTAATGTCTTCTTTGTGGTTTGTGTGAGTCTCATTTTATCTTCAGTGTTCACTTGTACAGTTGTAAACAACCCTTTAAGGCATCAAGTGATCAACTTTTCTGTAAAAGCTACACCGTGGAGTCAACAAATGCTGAGCTGCATAGTACATAAAAGTAGCCAACACTCTGCTGACTCAGTAACTACAGAGATCCAACCCTTCTATGGCATTAACTTCAGTACAACAACTGTGAGTTAGGAGCTTCGTGGTAAACAGTTCTATGTCTGAGCAGCTGAATGTAAGCATTACATAACCAAGCACAATCCCAAGCGTCAAATGAGTGCTGAAAAGCATGGGTTGGTGAATTCCAGGAGATAATTACCTGCCAGCTGTGCTGAGCTTGAAGGTTCTGGGGCTGGCCTGGTTTACTTTAGCTAAAATGAAGTGAATAAAGTGAAGTATTAATGCTTCACTCTACCAAGACATTTTGGACAACTATGCTTCCAACTTTGGCAAGGGCCCTTTTCCATTCAGGTACAACTTTGCTTCGGAGCACAAAGAAAGAAAGATAAGCCCAAGTCAAGCCAACTCAACTTTGTTTGTATAGGATATTTAGAAGACATCAAGTGTCAGACAAAGTGCTGAACATAAGGACAGTGTAGTTAAAGAGTCCACATAGAGCCCTGACTTCAAACCCCATGAGACACTTTTAGAATGAACTGAAGATTGTAAGCCAGGTCTTCTCCTCCAACATAAGCGGATGCTCTTCTGAATGAATGGGCCTAAATCTTCACAGACACTCCCAAAAGAGTGGAAGCTATATAACTGTATTACTGGAACAAGGGGACCAACTCCATATTAATGCCTATGTATTTACAATGGGAAGTCATGAAAGCTCCTGTGCATTGGTGGTCACCCAATACATACTACAAATGTATTGGGTGACCACCCAATACATTTGTCTGTATAGTGTAATATCACATTGAATTACACAGGTCAATAGCTAACTATCCTCATTAACTGAAAACAGCCTAGTTTTACTTTCTTGGTCAAAATATGTCTAGTTTGGCGATCGTGGGAGTTGGGAGTTCGCCTTGTAATTGGAAGGTTGCTGGTTCGAGCCCCGGCTTGGACAGTCTCGGTCGTTGTGTCCCTGGGCAAGACACTTCACCCGTTGCCTAGTGGTGATGGTCAGAGGGCCCGGTGGCGTCAGTGTCCGGCAGCCTCGCCTCTGTCAGTGCGCCCCAGGGTGGCTGTGGCTACAATGTAGCTTACCATCACCAGTGTGTGAATGTGTGTGTGAATGGGTGGATGACTGGATGTGTAAAGCGCTATACAAATACAGGCCATTTACCATAGATTAAAACAAAGAAACCAACAAAAAGAAAAAAAAAACTTGAGCTTAGCAATAGTTATGCTCAAACCAATCAAGGAAACATTGTGAATTCTTTATTTTATTTATTTTACATATTTCTTTGCGTTTTTCACAAAGATGCAGTGTGTTTTTTTGTGTTTGTTCTTTTCAACGAGAGATAGAATAGAAAGACTGATGCACTAATATCGCAAATATTTAGTTTCCGTAAAATATTAAAGCCTTTGTGTTGCACCATTTTCTTTGTCATTTGTGTGAATTAGTAATACAGCTAAGAGCAGCATTAATGGCTATACTGAGGAACCCAAAACCAAAGGCCACATAGGGAGAAATAAAAGCCTTCAGCGAACAATCATTATGAATAGAGCAATGAAAACAGCAGTGCGTGCCAATCCTCAGTTCAGTTCTTTGCATTATTCATTTGCTAACAGCAAAACAAGTATTAACATATCAAATAATAACATAAATTCCCTTGACACATTCATACCACTCCGGAACTAAAAAGGGCAATTTAACGCCACATTTATAAGTCAAGTTAAAGGAACGTATTTTTATCAGTACATGGAGGTGCAGGGTGGTTTCAAAGGAGAACAACACAGAGAATGAATCTGCCTCTAGAAGCTAAATTCACGTAAACGTAAATCAAATCAAGAAGCTTTTTGGCTATTTTCTAGTTATTTCTAGATAGATCAAAGTTAATGATCGTCATTACCAAACTTTAATCCTCTTCAAAACAAAAATTAAAGTAAAAAGTTTTCAAACGTTTTCTGATGAATCTGAATTATTATTAGTTTTTAATTATTATTAATTTGTTAATAATTAACTGATTTGTTTGTTTGTTTTAATAAGTTGAAACTGCCAACTTTAGTATCTAATAAACCTTGGCAAATGTACATGAATCTCTTACACTCAAAGACATTGTCAGGAAAGTAAATGATCAAACAGACTGCATTTGTTTGCTTAAAAAAAAAAAAATCAAATAACGAAAATTCCCAAAACACTTACATGTTAATTTAACAATAAGCTCAAACCTGTTCATAGCATTGTTGCATCAGGTAACTAAGATATCGGTCAGGCCTCTTCACTCTTGATATAATCACTAATTAAGTAAATGCAAAACAATCTGTTTTGTAGCAGACAAACAATGCAGTGGTAGTTATGAAATGCATGCTGTCTGTGCTTTTATCATGTCTCCAGCTAAACAGGAATTACTTTCTTTGTCTTCAGGTCTTTTGTTTTCTCAGTACTAATCACGACACATGAGGACAAAAAGAGGAGATGACCCTTTTTTTGTGCCTATTATTCAAAACAGACAGGGGCTCATACTGATTTAGAAATGTAGTCAGCCTGCTGCTGCCTTTGGATTGATCCATTTTATAGTATGGATCCACAGCAAAACTGACTTCTACCTGATTGCAAAAGAACCCTCGGATACAGTTTCAAGTACATGATACATTTGTATTTTGTTGTGTCACATTTTTCTCCTTTAAAACTCTATACACAACACTCAACAATGACAAAAAAGTGTTCTGGTAATTAAAAGTAAAAAGCTAAAATATCCCATTTATGTAATTAATCAGACCCTATGTCATTACACTTGCACACTCCAAGCATGCTTCTATCAATGGTCCTTGAGATGCTTCTACAGCTTGATTGGGGTCCACCTCTGCCTAAGTGAACCACATGGTAATAATGACGTAAAGGCACACAGCTCTCCATGTAAGGTCTCAAAGTGGTGGTAGTGAATTCAGTTCAGCTGAATTCAATTTATTTCATAGCAGGAATCACAACAGTCACCTAAAGGCACTGTATACTGTGAATGAATGTGATCTAGAGTTCCTTTGTGGAGATGAGCAAGCCTTCAAAAATGATCTGTGCAGCACTTCAATCAGGCCAACATGGTAAACTGTGCAGACAGAAGTCATTCCTCACTAAAAAAAAGAAAAAAAAGCACATGACAGTTGAATTTTTCTACCAGCATCTGACCAACTCTGAGAACATTAAAAGCAAATTCTGCTGGTCTGATTAAGTAAAATTGAACTATTTAGCCGCGATTTCTCCCATGTAAAAGAAATCATGCATTCCTTCATTAATATCATGTGTCAAACAGAGCGGTGGCAGCCTAATGTTGTGATACATTCATATTAACTGCTAATCCTAGTACTGATATGTATTTTGCATAATTATTTTCTCAGTAAATCAACAGTCAAGTTCAATATTCTCATGCCATTTATTTGTTTGGTCTTCATTTCTGCTCCTAGCACATTTGTAATAAAATGTTGGATGATGATTTAGTGTCATATTTATACAAAAATCTATATATTCCCTCACAAAAATAGATAGAAAATAGCTGGGACTGCAGAGTCTGTAATATTTCACATGGAAGGAAACTATATACAGGAATGTATGGTGTGTATTCAAACACCACAGAATGATTGCTGTATGGGAAAAAGACATAAACGGAAGTGATATGAGCACCTGGATTTAGTAATACGACTGAAACAGCAGTGTTCACAGATGTTACGTTTTCTTAACTCCTAGAAGAAAATATAACCCAACTAAGCCACCTCTGGATGTGAGCTGCATTTTGCAGTGATACCAGGTGTAAGGGAAGCCTGTTGAGTCTGCCTGTCAATCTGTCTTTTCTTCTGCTCTCCTAACAGTCTGTTACTGTGTGTTTTCTCTCACTCTGCCCACTGACAACTATCACCAAGTCTTTCTTAGTCTCTTGAACTCCCATCTGCCTCAGTTCCTCAGACAGAGGGATCAAATTCACAGGTTTAATTGTCTCTTGCTCCTTGCACTTATCCGTGCTCCGTGATAACTGGCAAGTGGGTGTCTGGGATTTTTGAGATCATTTACCCTTTTAAAACATTCATTCATAGGGGCACATTTGAGCTACTCTGTGACTTGCCGTGAACATCTGCAGTACAGGTCATCGTAATGCATAATTTAATCCCTTCTTTTTGATAAGGAGTGGCAGAGTTGCGAAGGAAAAGGAGGAGGAGAAGACAGATGTGAAGGAAAGAAAAAAAAGAAAGAGAGAGCCTTGACCTGACATTTTACTGGCTGGGCTGAACTTCTTTGATAGCGCCAGTGTAATGTTTGACCACAATGGAAAGAAGAAAAAAAGGGGGTGACGAAGCCGGGGCAAAGGGCTGAGTGAGAGTGGGAGGACTAGAGTTTGGGGTCTTTCAGGGACTGTGGAATGCATTGAGTTAATTTGGAATTTAACACAAGCAGAATTTAAAAGAAGAAAAAAAAACATGTGGCAACATGTTTACAAAACTATAGAAACCTAAGAGACCAGATGCTGCAGTTTGAAGCTAAATCTTTTGCTATTCTTGCTTGACATAGGATTTTTGCTGCTTTAACTAAGACACGAAAAAGAGAGCACATTACACCAGTGTTACGTTCATTACACTGGCTTCCAGTACATTTTAGAATTCATTTTAAAATCTTGGTACTGACTTTTAAAACTTTGTCTTGTGATACCCCTGCTTACATTTCTGATCTTTTAGAACCCCACGCTCCCTCTCGCAGCCTGAGATCTTCTAATCAAAGGCTGTTGGTAGTCCCACGAACTCGTTTTAAGACCAGAGGAGATAGATCTTTTAGAGCGGTGGCCCCCAGGTTGTGGAATGCTCTCCCTACATCATTACGTTGCCTTGATTGTATTTATTCTTTTAAAAAGCAGCTTAAGACTCATTTATTTAGATTGGCTTTTAATTAGATTTGTGCTGTGTTTTATTATTAATATATTTTATGTATTTCTGTTTTATATTACTGTGAAGCACTTTGTGGTTTTTATCCTGTGAAAAGTGCTATATAAATAAATTGATTTGATTTGATTTGATTTAACTGTTTGGTTGGCTTTACCATTTCATAATGTACCAAATCTTTCAGATCACAGACAGTCTGGTTTAAGACCCAACACCCCTCACTAGTGATCTTTATTTAAAATGATTAAAACTGCTTGGACATTTTTTTTTCCCCAAGTAGCATTCCCTGTTTCTGCACCTAAAACATTGCTTAGTTTTACCTTTTGATATTTTTGTTGCAAAAACAGAAGTAAAAACAGTATACTGCACTGAAGATATAATCACTAAATTTGCATGTTCTCATTAGCTACTTGAATGTTCAAATTTTTCCAATTTGACCATCATTTCCATCTCAGGAAACAGCTGTCTAACCATGCAATTTTACCCACTGGATAAATTTCCATCTTAGGAAACAGCTGTCTAAATGTGTAGTTTTACCCACTGGATACATTAGACAGATTTTTCTCTTGATTTTTAATGCTTGAGGCTAAAGAAAGTTAAACTTACAACTTAAAAACATTAACTAAAATAAGATAACTGAAATGAAATTACAATGAAGTTACATGTTGCACCAGTTGTCCAGTGACAATTGCAGCTGCTCAGTGCAGTGCAGGTTGAAGTACTGTTTACCTATCCTATAGCACTATGATGCATACAACTAGGTTTGGGCATTTAACATTGTGGCGTGGGTGTGGTCTCTGGCCGGGTGCAGAGAAAGGGTGGCACAGCGAGCTCCCGGGGAGGCGCAGAGGCAGGATGAACAGGTGTGATGGGGAAGAGTGATTGATGGCAGCAATGGCAGCAATGGCAGTGATGGCAGCGATGGCAGTGATGGCAGCTCAGCAGGTTGAGACGCAGGACCAGCAGTTGGCGATGTTACACCAGAAGTCGGAGCAGCAGCTCTGGGGCAGCTGCTGGGCAATGCAGCCGCGCCGGTGCATCCCCCCCGCTGGCAGTGACATTACACCGGATTAGGGAGGGGGAGGAGAAGCTGGCGTTGTTAGAAGCTGAATGGGTGGAGGTTAAATGTGTGCACAGTGACATTCACCGATATCCTGTGGTGTCGCTGGTGTTGAAATTTAAGGGCAAAAAGCATAGAGTGAAGAGAGTGGTTAGCCCACGCCTGTGGCATCCCCTGATCTTGGGCACAAATTGGCCTGGGTTCCATGGTTTGTTGGGGGAGTATGCGGGGATGCGATCGCGGCCTGTAGACGTGTGTAATGTCTGTGCGGCATTCAGTGGTGACGTGGGATCGACCGACACGCGGCCTCTGGTAGAATGCCCCATGGGAGATTTCCCACTCGAGCGGTCTCAGGACAACACCCTATGCTCAACCTATGACCAAGTGATAGAAATTGATGGTCAATGGGTGCACCCTGAGGCTGCGCGGACTTACCCACACTTCCAATTGAGAAACAATAGGCTGTACCGAGTGAGCTGCGACAATCGCACTAATGAAATTGGTACCCAGTTGTTGGTACTGCAAAGCCGCCGGAAAATTATTTTTCAGGTGGCTCATTGTAACCCCATGGCCGGCCACATGGGATCTGAAAAAACTGGAACGGATAATGGCCCAATTCTATTGGCTAGGCATCTGGGCCGACGTGCGCTGCTGGTGCTCATCATGTCCGGAGTTTTACCTGGTTAGCCAGCCAGCCATCCGTAAGGCGCCTTTGCGCCTGTTACCACTCATGGAGGTCCCGTTTGACTACATCGGTATGGACCATTTAACCGGAGTTATCGCTTCGTATTAGTCCTAGTGGATTGTGCGACATGATACCCGGAAGCAGTGCCACTGCGCACCATTTTCGCGAAGAGTGTGGCGCAGGCACTGTTTCAGGTCATCTCCCGTGTCGGTATTCCGAAAGAAATACTGATCGTCCAGGGTACGTTGTTCATGTCTCGCACACTGAGGGAGCTGTATGGGTTGTTGGGCGTTAAGGCTATTCGGACCAGCGTCTACCACCCTCAAACTGACGAGTTGGTGGAGCGGCTGAATAAAACCTTAAAGTCCATGATCCGTAAGTTCATTCATGAGGATGAGTGCAATTGGGATCGCTGGTTAGACCCTCCATTATTCGCAGTGCGGGAGGTGCCCCAGGCCTCCACGGGATTTTCTCCCTTTGAACTATTGTACGTCAGGGGTTTTCGACCTGATTAAGGAAAACTGGGAGGAAGGTCCGGGCCCTGCGAAAAGTGAAGTTCAATACGTGCTGGACCTGAGAGCAAAGCTGCACACACTGGGGAGACTCTCACGAGAGAATTTGCTCCAGGCCCAGCAGCGTCAGCAACGCCTGTACAACAGAGGGAATTTTCACCGGGAGACAAAGTGCTTGTGTTACTTCCTTCTTCCAGCTCGAAATTACACACCAAGTGGCAAGGGCCCTTCGTGGTCACAAGGCGAGTGGAGGACGTTGACTATGAAGTAGTACGGTCAGACCTCAATCTCCTTAAAGCCCGGAGGCAGGCGGAGACCGCTTCTCTGGTGAGCCTGGTAAGGGAGAGAGATGAGTTGGGGCCAGAGGTGCCAAAATCCAACATCCCCGCCTCCCTCCATTGTGATGACCATCTCACACAGGCCCAGAGAGCGGATGTTGCTGCATTGCAGCAGCACTTTGCTGACATGTTCTCCTCCCTACCCGGACGTACTTCTCTCATAGAGCACCGTTTTGAAACGCAGCCTGGCGTGACGGTGCATTCACGGCTCTACAGGCTGCTGGAAAAAAAAAGTATTACTGTGAGAACTTCTGAGTGTTATACCTTCTATTTCTGCAGCCTGTCCGCAGCTCGGACTCAAGAATTTCACTACATGTTGTACTCTGTATAATTGTGTATGTGACAAATGAAGGTTGTTGGTTTTGTTTGTTAACTTCAAGCTGCATCTGCAAACACATTTTTAACTCTTACGCACACATACAAACCCAGATGGATACATTAGCCGGTATTTTGGGTATATCTTGCTTGAGAACAATTAAGAATAGTAGACAACTTGCTCTAAATCCTAATCCTCATAGTAAACCAGTGAGGATTTTAAGAAGTCCAGGAGATGTGACTGAATTTTATTGCTTGCATACTACGCCATACACCCCGTTAGTAAATTAGACATTTGGAAATTATGCAGATTTATATCTGCATAATTTTCAAGTCCAGTTTACTTTATTTGAAATAAAAAATGTATATATTTTCTGCCATATTCATGATTATAATCTTGAGTTTGCAGATGGCTAATGGACTTAATCAAAAATATAATCATGAAAGACTTTATGTACCATTTTGGTACTTCTATGCACTTCTGATGGATTTCCCTGCACTAATAGCTTACCAGACAGTAAGAAATACATCAGAGCATAACAGACAGTTAAAAATGCTATCTGCCTTAACCTTCCTCTCTTTTCATTGATATTATCCTAGTGATCAGTTTAGAGGCTTAGGGTGCTCAACTCAAGCAGTAAGAGACGCTTCTGAATACAAAAGGTATTGTGTAGCCTACTGACTGAGAAGGAGAGGGAATAATAAAAAAGCAAGGAGGAAAAAGAAAGAGGATGTCATAAAACTTGGAGACTCACAGCTCAGTATGTGCCGTTGTGGAAACAGCTGGAGCAACAGAGCTGCTGGCACTCTGCAAATGTACAGCATAAAGTTTCACTTCATGAGTGACATGTATTGACATCATGGAAAGGGACATTTACAGTTCTGTGGTACGTTAGCTTACATCGTCACTCCATGAGGAAAAAACTGAATTAAAAAAATATAGTCCAATGATTGACAGGAAGTCATACTGCATTCACTGCATTTTGAAAGCATTAATTATCTTCTCTAATGGTAACAAAGAGCTCACAAAGAAACGGTTGTTTGTGAGCGTCAATGTGCGTCTTCAACTTGACCTCATTTGTCAAAATGATAATAGCAAGATAAACAGAGGATGGAAGTAAGTCATTTTGTAAATAATGGTGTTTGAGCCACTTTAAATGAAGGCCTTCCAGAACAAAGACAATCACAATGTATTTGATTTGGCTTTCGTTTGCTTCTCACAGATCTCTTTGTGAGGATCATGGGGAAAAGTAAGGAGCTTGGCCGGGTGCCACGATCTTTGGGCAAATTCAGCAGCTGTGTATTTTATCCTTAAGTACCTATTACAATATATATATATATATATATATATATATATATATATATATATATATATATATATATATATATTATAAAACACAGGCCAAAGTAGGAGAGAAAAAACACAGATAATAGTGAAAGACAGAAAGGTCAACATCAGGGGAGGCTGAAACCCTATTTAAATAAGCGCTATTTGAATGTGTGTGAATGATCGATGTGATTTTTAGTACTATGATGAGAAGGGGGGAAAAAATCATTGTTATTGTATAAATGGAAAGAAATGAGGAGAAAGGGTAAAAAAATGAAAAAGAAAGGGAGCTTAGAAAGCCAAAAACGAGAGCATAACAAAGTAACAAAGAGAAGCCGCTGAGCAACAGACAGAGGATGAGACTACAGAGATAAAAGCAAGAAGCATGGCTCTGCAATCCAAAGCAATCTTAATTCATGCTAAGCTGGCATGCTGGGGTCAACAGGGTTCTGGACTATACCCATTCAGTGGAGATTATTAGAGAATATCTAAATACCACATAATAAGAAAAACCTTTCTGGAAATACAAGAAACTAAGAATTGGGAAGCAGAAAAAAATGGGCAATAATATGCAACAAAAGGAGGGTAGTGTTATGGTCTGTCATGTCGAGCTCTTCTTTCATTCTGTGGCGTCATGCACTTTTTGTCTGGAAAGTTTTGACAGAGCAAACTTCAATTTCTTCCTTGTTAACTGACTGCAAATTAACAGTTTATTCAGGGAAACCTTGATATGTGCACATCCATTCATGCACCTTGAAACCATGCTTGCACAGCGTGGAGTCCGGCTAGTGCTATCACCTTCCTTAATTTGGAGTCTTCCGCTTCATGTGGTGTGGACAACAAAAATTTACTTCACTTTCTTCCTTTCAGTTGTAGAGCTGGCTAAAACTTGTGCAAATTCAGCCTCGCTACCTTGTGCATTCCCCTGCATTTGGTGACAGCAACCTGACAAGAGGTAAGAAAAAGAGGCAGAAGAGAGAGTATTGCAAAAATGGACAGGAATGCAAAAGAAATGGAGGACAAACAGGGATGAGAAGGAGAGAAGAATCAAGACATTGAGCCGAGAAGAAGACTGGCAAGGGGCGAAACAGACAAAGCAAGGAAAGAATGAGAAAATGAGACAGAAAAAGAGATACGGTACAGCGCAGTACAGTCAAGGTGGCAGGATGAATGTCAGAGATTGAGAGGGAGAGTGAGAAACAATACGGCGGACAAATGAACAAGCGAGGACGGAGGAGGACGAGCGTTGAGAGGGAAAGATGTTGGCGGTGTGCAGATTTCTCCTCCATCACGTTCTGAAAAGAGAGAAACAAGGGATGCAAGGCAGAGATAAGAGGAAGTTGATTAAAGAGGCACAGCCAAAGAAAAGATGCCCTGTATTTAGCATTCTCCTGGCAGTGTGGAGGCTTATTTTCATGCCCTAGTTTGTCAAAATGAGAGGGAGCCAGAGGGTAACGACAGAGAGGAGACACAGGCAGCTAGCGTACAGAGATAGTCATGTTACACGACTGAGACAGAGGGAATAAATGAAACGTAGACTGAGGGAGAGAGAAGGAGCCCTTCATCTAATTATCAAACCCTCACCATAATTTCCCATCCACTTGCCATACTTCAAGAGACAACGTGCAAAATCACATTGTTATGCACAGATGTTGACAATCACATAAGAAAAGACACTAAATGAGGAGATATGTCCCTTTTTGCACGCATGGCATCTTGTTTGTGATGACTTCATGCAATGACATCTGTTGGTGGGGTGGCTCATCAAAGAAAAAACAGCGCTGTATGTGTGGTTCTCACTCTAGTTTTGACAAGACTGGAAGGCAGAAAGTTTTTTGTTTTTTTTATTTCACAGTTAGTTTGCATTATCACGTTACAGTTAGTCCTCATCATACATGGTAGTATTTACAAACCTCCTTCCCTCAAGTTGTTTTTGTCAACCTACCCACAACTGAAGACGTAGATGAATTACAGCATGTTGTCCTACCCTTAGTGCTGTCAGATCAGAAAAAAACTACTATCTTTAAAGTTATTGTAATTTGTGTTTGTTTGTTTTTACAGTTTGGAGAACTTACATGTGACTATGTCCTCAAAGGCAGCTATAGTAGCTCGGAATTGGACCACTGAGCCATCAGCCATTGACTACTGCCCAGTCAGCCAATATGATTATTTGCCTGGGACAGAGCTACAACTGATCTGAGCCTAGCCAGGCCCCATGAGTAAAGGCCCATCCATGAGGCCTGTTTCATCAGAGCTGAAGTAACTGGATACCAGTAATCATAGGGATCACTGCAAATGCACTTGGCCTGGCTTTCAGCCAGGACCAACTTGCTTTGGGAGACTCTACAAGGGCCAAATTGTCCCTTAGCCACTGTTCTTCACTGTCAAAATGAGTCATGTGATGTGGCATCTGACTAGGACACGTTCAAGAGACTGGCTCCCAGCTGGCTGAGGCTACAGTCACATTAGGCAAAACAGTTGACGAAGAACTCTGCATGACCAAAATATCTGCTACCGAGTGCAATCGGCTTGGGATCTCCCTACTTTTGAAATGGTCACTTTGAAGACAGCAAACAGGTTTGAAATCACTTCCTAGTTGCTGTCTTTAGACTCTCTTTCATGTGTTCAGACGGTGCTAAAACAGGAATAAAACACCAATAAGACAGAATCAGTTTGCTGTCAGTTGTCCATTGAAAATTGTCAAGCTGGGAATTGCATGCAATCTGTTTGGAAGAATGTGGCAGTTATAACTGTGATAAATCGCAAATCTGTTACCATCTGTTACAAATTTTTGGCTCGTAGATGAGGGTGTGAGCACTATCAAAAATAATACAGTGTAAGCACAGGTTTTTGGTGTGTTTCTCTCTAAAAAATGTGTGGCAGTTAAGATAAATGAGAGGAAGCTGAAGGGGAATCAATATGACTTGATGATATAAAGGATGACTATTCTGTTGGGACTGCATGTAGACCAGAAGACAGACTCACGTGAAGTGGAGGAAATGCAGGTGAGAGCTGGATTTTCCTCCATATAAACTTCAAATCTACTGTGTGTGTACGACGTATAGAAGAACACAAAATATTATTTGCTGTAAGATCTAGAACCCTCAGTATAGCTCTGGGTTTTTCCTTTCATCCTTTCCTCCCACCTCACCTCTCCTATCATTTTCACCCGTTCTTGCATTGCAGTAGCTCTTCCTTCCTCCCCCTGTTGCTCTCTACTTTCTACTGCTCATCTTCTCATCCCCTCTGTGCAGCCTGTAGGTGGCATAGAGGCATGCAAATTGGCGCAGAGTTCAGCAGAGTGATCTGAATAGCCATTTCTGCTCTACAGCCATCGTGAATGACTCCGTTGTCATATCCTCTTCGTTCCACCACACTCCTCTCAGCTTTTACTCTTTGCTTTCCATGAGCCCTGCTCATCCTGTCCTATCCTCACTCCAATTATCTATTTTCACTCAGCTCTCTTTCAATCTGTTGTCTCCCTCCTTTTTTCTCTCTACCTATCTACTCATGCACTTCCAGCTCTTGCCATCTTTATCTCCACTTTCTCATCCTACATTCACTCTCTGGTCTCCACTTTCCTTTTTATTCTTCCCACCCCTGTCCTCTCCTCTCCTTTTCGTGCCAGTCTTTTGATTATTCCAGTGCCTCCCAGGCAGTGTGTATTAATAACACAGCGCCAGTTGCACACATGGACAGGAGAAGACGAGAGTAAAGTGTAAATGAAAGAACAGGGAAAAAAAAGATGAGCGATAATGGAGGGGGCTTGCACAAAATGCAAGTGACAGAGACATTGCCTGCTGTCGTTTGCATTTTACCATTCAAAGACACATTCATATTTTTCAATTGTCCAAAAGTCACAAAAATACAATGAAAAGCAGCCTGACATTCTTAATATTTTTAGGCACCCCAAGCTGAAAATGAGTTTAAAACAAATTGAGAATATGATTTTTTCACAATTTCCCATGGTTTCTTTAAAGATTTATCCAAATTGAGCATTTATACTAGCAGGATAACATGTAAACTAAAACACATTGCCCATAATTTGGAGTTATTGTGCAACTCACTGATGTGGTGTTAATGGCTTGGACAACAATGGAGGCGAACGGCACAGAGGATATTCAATCCTAGGCTTTACAGGAGGTTAAAATAAACATGTTTTGGTTGTTGTGGAGTTTGTGACATTGTTTTAAATGTAAAATATAACTTATATGATATGTTTCAATGATTTTATGCAGATGACACCCAGTTGTTCTGCTACCATAGTAACCTATTTAAGTTTCTGCTGGTGGACACCCATACACACTGGATGTCAACAACTTAATTTAGGAAACACCACCTGATATGAAAGTAATAAAAAACGTCCAAAAATGCTAACAGGTCTTAATCAATAAAGAAAAGAGCTAATAATGATTTTGTTACACACACACAACTGTCTGTTTTCACATCTCTTTGGTTGTCTTAAATTATTATAGTATTTATACTACAGTATTAAAGGTGCATAAATGCTAAAAAATTTCATTTCAACCATTTAGTAAGAAGTTGCTAGTCAACGTGATCATGTCAAAAAATCTGATATAGGTGGGAACCTTCAGGGTGTGCCACGTTTGGTTCCTCAACTCTGGATTGTTTAGGAGGAGTCGGTGGCCAAAGAAAGAAAGAAACACTCAGACAGAGATTTTGTGTATTATCTTTTGTAAACAATTTGCTATAATAATGAATGATATGATGGGAAAATTTAACAAATAAACACTGATATCTGTAAATATGGGATACTCACACAAATTATGCAGAAAATTACCATTTTCTGTCAATGAAATAATAATAAGATAGAAAGATCAGTTACATAAAAAAGTCCACATCTGTGTGTCCATTACAAATTCCCACAGTCACAAAGTTTAGTTAAGTCGAAGAGAAAAAAAACTGCCACTTATCCTAGTGTGACCAAATAAAAAATAATAATAAAACAAAAAATCCATATTATGCCCATTAGGAGCATGCTGTGTTTGCTGGTAGAAAGTTTGAGTGGGAGTATGCTTTTTCTTTTAATTGATTTTGTGGATGCCAGCATGAAACCGGGTTCCTATACTCAAGCAAGACGGTAAAGTGAGCAAAAACAGAAGTAATTCAAATAAAGTGGAGACAAGAAGAAGTCAAGTGGTAAATGTACTGCTCTGAATAAAAACGCTTTTTTCCTTAGCAGCCTACAAAGCACTTTACAAAGTGTTAGTGAAACAGCAGGTGGGGTACAAAGAGAAGAAATTGGCTAAATCGGCTGAGATATCAACACTGGAAGCTTCCAAACAGTGAGCAACCAGATCTCCTTTCACAGGTCTTTTTCTTGCCACTTTGTCAACCACATCTCTTGCCTTTACCCTCCTCTCTCCCCACCTTATGCTCACGCTGCCTCCTACTTCCCACCGTTATTTCCTCCTCTTTATCATCCCCCCCTTCTTTCAGTCCCTTCAGTGGCAACACTACCTTCATCTTCAACTTTGCCCACCTGCATGTGGTTTCATCTTTCATCTCCCCATCCCCTTCTTTTCTATACCCCCTCCCTCTTTTCGCTCTTTTTCTGTCCGCATGTCTGCCCATTCACTCGTTCACTCTCCCGCCACCTAATGGGGTGCTGTTGCTATAGTAACGCAGAGTGAACATGCTTGCATTCCACTGTGGGAAAGATGATAGCTTGTAATGTCTCTCTCACTTCTTTTTTTTTTAGCATTATCTTCTGTCAAATTCAAAAACACGGTTTACTGCAATTCCCGTAAAAGCCAGGAATGAAAAAAGGATAATTACAACCAAAAAATACATGAAGCATGCACTAATTTCACAACAAATACTATTAACAATACTAATGGCATTAAATGGAATTAAAAAGCCACTCCTGAATGCATTTGTATAATAAATATGAACATAAATGAACACATACACAATGTCAGTTATTTGCAAGGTTTTCATTGCACATCTGCTTGTTTCGCTGATGGCAGAGTAGAAATTTCAGTTCAATAAATCCACCCAGCAGAACATAGTAGAACGTATTTGCTTATTAATTCAGAAAAATAGCAGATGTATTATGGTCACAAGGTTAAAACAAATAGAGTTTATATTTTTTTATTTACTGCCTTAGCAGTGACAGGAATTACGCCGGGACCAACCCTGGAGTGTAGACACTGGTGATGGTGATATGATCCTATGAGGATCATATCACCATAGGATGTAGGCTTGGATGGAGCACTGAATGACTTGGTTGTGGCAGAGATGGGAGGAGGTAAGTTGCAAGAAAGCATCTTACATCGCTACTTCTAATATACAGATTTAAATTTGGACAAAACTTTGACTCTATAACATCTTGTTATGCATTGTTAAGAATCTTCCATTTCTGCTCTACATGTTTGGGATGTTTATGTTAACGGGTTATAGAATAGAGTTATAGAGTTATAAAATGGCGTGTTAAAATTTAAAAGAAATTCTAATGCAGTGAATCACATATATATTTTTCAGTCGCCTCTCTTGATGTATGCTGTCACGCCAACTGTGTGTAAGCAAAATGATAGGCCTTTACCTTGTCTGAAACATCCCTACTTGGGTCTAGCCTTGCTTTAATTTCTTAAAACTGCTGTTTACCTCCATTTTCTCCCTCATCCTATAGTAGCAGAAAAAAGAGAAATTCTATGCCAGTTTCTTTTTGAAACCAACCACAATAAACGCCCATAAATGATTCTTGACATTTACCATAAGATCAATTAAAATTCATTGTGTCTGCTATTTCACCGGCAGATTACAGCACTGTTCGAAGGGGATTTGGGAAAATCCTTTCCCATTAATTTTTATCTGTCAAGTTGTCATCTGACAGCAAGGTCAAGACTTTACTTTAATAACAACTCTCCAGTCATTAGTGGTTACATTTGACATGCTATTCAGAGTAAAACAATGTCCGATAATGCCACACTTGAGATTATCGTTTAGAAGATTGCATAAGGTTATGGCTGGAAAAATACCGATGCAGGAACATTTCTTATGTAAATGATCTTGTTGTTGGTGCTACGGATGGCAGCCATGGTGAACTGATGTACTTGTTTGTAATTTGGAAGAAAAATAATTAATATGATGAATTAATGCCGTGAACGCCAATTTAAGACTTCATCTGGGACAAATCTGTTAAGTAATATTTCAGCAACAGCTGAATGGGTTTGTTGCCTCTTTTGCTGTAAAATAAAGGGCATTTTTTAGTGACAGACTGGAATATGGACAAATAGATCTTCTCACACCTTTCTGTCTGGCACTTCTGCCACAGGCTGATGGAATGCTGGTTCCCCCTGAGGCATTCACACCACAAAATGGACTGGTATCAAACCTCCAACACCCACATATTCGAGTTATGGGGACTCAGACAATCTGGTACTGTAGGTGAAGAAACTGGCAAGAAACAGCTCTGTTAACACTCTTATTTTGTTTGTAGTTGAATGCAAACAGTTCATTTATCAAAGTGGCAGATTTGTAGGCTGCACATTACCGTGTCTTAAAGGTATTCTACTGGATTGAGATCTGGTGACTGTGGATGGTTTTTGACTACAGTGAACTCACTGTGTATTTTCAAGAAAGGAGTTTGAGATGATTTGAGCTTTGTGGCATAGCACATTATTTTACTGGAAGCAGCCATCAGAAGGTGGATACACATAAATAGATGGACATGGTCAGCAAACATACTCAGATAGGCCGCGGTCTTTAACAAATGCTCATTTGGTTCTAAGATTGCCCAAACTGTGCCAGGAAAACATCCTCCACACCATTACACCACCAGCAGCAGCCTAAACTGTTGTTATAATGCAGGATGGAGCCATGCTTTTGTTGTTTAGGCCAAATTCTCACCCTACCATCTGAATGTCACAGCAGAAATCAAGAATTATCAAATCAGGCAACATTTTTTTTTCCAGTCTTCTGTTATCCAATGTCGTTGAGCCTTTGTGAATTTCAGTCTGTTTCCTGTTCCTGACAGATGGTTAGAAATGGAAAATCCAAATAAAATGGCAGTTTCTGAAATACTCTGGCCAGTCTTTCTGCCACCAGCAACCACATCTCTTTAATCTTCCATCTCATCCTGATATTTAATTTGAACTTTCATTTTGAGCCTGTATGCATGCCGAAAGGCACTGAGTTACTGCTATGTGGCTGATTAGATATTTAACTTAACTAAGGCTCACAGTCACACAGGATTAAAGACCAATCAGCCATTCGCTGGCAACCAAGCATCGCTAAGGAAAAATGTATATTCTCACTGGTTGGTGAGTGATTGCTGATCGCACTGTGAAATTGGTTTGGCTGTCTGTAAAATCTATTGCTAAAAGTCCTCAATCACAGGTCTATAGGGAAAGAGTCCTCAACCACCGGTATTCTGTGACTGCTTAGGAAGTCGTTGCTGGGATCTGCTGCAAGAGTGCTATGGGAAGCGACCTGGAGGATTCTTTCGCCAAAAAAAAAAAAAGCGTCGCTTGTTTTGGACAGCATGAGGGCCCATATCACAGACTCTGTGAAAGCAGCCATTAAGAGCACAAACACAATTCCAGCTGTGATTCCTGGAGGCACAACGAAGCACCTGCAGCCACTCGACATCAGTGTGAATCGTGCGTTCAAAGTAGCACTACGCGTTCAGACAAGCGGCGATAAATCATTCACCAAAACTGGTCGCATGTGAAAAGCAAGTTTTGCCTAAGTCTGCCAGTGGATTCTGACAGTGTGAAAACATCCACGATCACCAACGGATTTCGAAGGGCTGGACTGCTGTGTAATGGAGAGGAGTACACCGCCACGGCCCTTCAGAGGATTTCTTTGGTTTTGAAAGCGACAACGAAGGACAGAAGCGGAGAGCGGATGATGAAGCCATTCTGAGCCTGTTCGTTTCCCACTCTGGAGAAGAGGACTTTGGTGGTTTTAGTGGGCAGGAAGAAGATAAAGATGGTGGTGAATGACTGGCTTTTCTTCTTGTTAAAGCCGTGTCACTGCACCTGAGCCTAAAAGGTAGGCCGAATCTATTTTTCTGGTGTGCTTTAGGTTATTGTTGTACACTACATTTGTTACTCGTTTATAAAGCACAGTACATGTTTTGCACTTGTAATTACTGGTACTTGTACATATACGTAAAAAGTTATGCAAATATGTACCGGTAACTTGTTTTTCAAAATATTAATAAAAGGGATGTGTTCCCAAACAGCTCTCTCTTTCCTGACAATCCCCTTTGTGCATATTCTCTTACATATAGTAAGTAAACATTAAAACACCTGCGGCTTTTAGTCAGGTGCGGCTAATGTATGTACAAAACAGGAATTTCCCCTGATTTTAGCTTGTGCGGCTAATATTCAGGTGCGCTTTGTAGTCCGGAAAATACGGTAGTTGGAAAAGTTACTGTTTTTACTGTGTTCAACTGTTTAACTGTGTAACTACTGTTTTTTATGGTAACAACAAAAAAAAAGCAAATAAGCAAATAAGCAAATAAATAGGACTGTGCTGGAAGTGGTAATTGCAGTATATTAATGTCAGCTGCTTGGCTGGTGTTATACAGTACTGTTGTTTCAGTGTTCCAACAGCAACAGAAAATCCACAATTTAAAGATGAAATCAGAATCAGAAAGGGTTTTATTGGCAAATGTTGAGCAGGTTTACAACATTAGGAAATTGCTGCAGTACTTAGTGCAAACATAGTGTCCTATAACGCTTAAATAGACATAAAAATAAGAATTAAAAGTGCTAAGTAGATAGATATATACATGAGTGCAGGTGGTGATTAGTAACTGAAGTAGACTTTAAAACACTTGTTAACTAATCTGAACATCAGCATATATTACACGAGTCTTTGCACCTATAGAAAATATTGAATCATTTCATAAAATTTAACAATAATTTGCAGTAGCTTGATGGGTTTTTTTTGCCAGAGAACACTGCTTTTACAATATGAATAAAATACACTGTGAATAAAAGAGACGAGCAATGTGACTGAGAAAATATAGACAGCTTCATCACCAAAACATCTAGTTTATAGTCCACATCCTTTTTGAACAGACATGGGAGAGTGCACCTAGTATAGCATGTGTATTTGGATATTCTCTGATGCGTATTGCTGCACTGTTAGTATATAATAGATCCCTAACTGGTCCTTGCTGCAATGCAGACAATGGAGTGGTGGGAGGAAAAAAAGAGCCAAAGAAGTGACAGGGCTGAGGGCAATAAAAACACTAAAAATTCTATAGCAAGACAAATGCATGATGGGACTTCTATAATGGCGACTGCTATGGTCCCATATTTTTCAATTCAGGCATGCCTTAGAGCTATTATCATACATTGGTATACCAATGTAGGCTCCAAACACGACCTAGCAAATCACTGTAGACACAAATTCTATTATCACTACTCGTATGCATTCCCAGTTCAATTTAAGATAACAGAGGTTTTTGGTGATTGATTTTTGAGTGAATTACTTCCCCGGAGACATAGTATAGTTGGGATTTTGGATTTTCTCACCATTAAATATATTTGCAGAATGTTTATTTTCTTTTGGGGGCAAACACATCTTTGGCTGAGAGACTGGGATTGCAAACAGCTCAGAGATTTTTACTTATGTCTGTTTGTTTTTGTTATTTTCTTCTTTTTGACTTGTGGAGTTGCAAGTGCGGCCCATTCAAATCAAGCCACAAACACGCATTCAGTATTTGTCCACTCTTGACTTTTCCACAGTCATATTCTTTTAATTTAGTTAGCAATCAGCAGGCATGGCCAGGCATCACAACCGTTCACCTCCATGTATAGATCCAGAAAAAAACGATAACTATGCTTGCACACCCAAACAAAAGATAGTACTACCCATGCTACAAACTCAGCATAGTCAGTTTCTCCACCCAACAGCCACGCTCCCTGGCTGACACATGCACACCCTTACACACAGCAGCAGCAGACAGATCAGAGGGCAGTTTGTAATTCCATTAGCTTAAAGGTCAGTTTCTCTCCATTAGCTCTGCACCATCTGTCTGGACACATAAACTCTCATGTTAACTTTAACTTTATAAACAATCCATTAAAACAGGAGTAACTACAAACAGACCGGTGCGGAATACCAATGAGGCAGGAAATGTATTCAAAACATAACATTTAAAACAACATGGGTAAAACAAGGAACTCTGGTCATTCACGTGTGTTTGAGCAGTGTGTTTATTTTCTTGACTGATTCAAAAAAAACAGTCTTGCCACGGATCAGAGGCAAGTACTGAATCTGCAGACATTCAAAGACAGCCAGTGACATGAAAAGGAAAAAAAAAAACCTCAAACAGTTAATCCTCCTCCCTTTCTCTCTATCTCCTGCTAGGTGACATTTAATGGATGCAACTCAACAGAATGCTAACAGAGCCCTGGAGCCGCTGAGAGGGATAAAGGGACAAAGGACAGTGCTGAGGTAGATCAGCTACTTTCCTTTTTTTTTCCTTTTTTTCAGTTAACCTTTGAAGCGGAGGTGACAACACATCCGGTAGAGGTGGGGATAAACACACTTTTAACCTGAACCTGCATGCATGGCTCAAAGTAAAAAAAAAAAATATTGGCCTGGTGTAGCATTTGATCCAGCTTGGGTGTGTTTCAGGGATGGTGTGTGTGTTCTGAGAAATTAAAGGCATGCGCATAATACCTGTGTAAGGAGGCCTTCCTGGTTAAGCTGATTTGTGTCAGTATTGCAAATTCACAGCCGTTAGCAGAACTGGGCAAATGAGACACACAGCTAACCCTTAGTGATCTTTGACTAGTCATTTGACTGTACAGCAGTAAATCAGCTGTTAAGTACCAGAATCTAATACTGCTGCTCAAGCCTTTATAGACTATATAGTACTGTATATCCAATCCACTACATGAATGAAAACAAACACTTCCAAAGATAACCTCTGTGAGGAAGCTCTAAGTGCACATTCCACACTCTAACCCACTAAATCCCCCACTGAGCCTCTTCTAAAATATCCTTTGTTGGCAGAAAGGCTACTTCTCTTTGTCAGCAAAAACCACTAAGTCCATAACACCACCAATATAAGATGTGAATCACATTATGTGACGTTCAAACAGATCTCACCACAGCTGGTCATGGCAGATGGCCGCCCCTCTCTGAGCCTTAGTTTTTCCTTCCCACTGTCGCCAAAGCGCATGCTCATAGAGGGGGTCATGTGATTGTTGGGTTTTTCTCTGCATGTATTACTGTAGGGCCTACCTTATGATATAAAGCGTCTTGAGGCAACTGTTGTTGTGATTTGGCAATGAATAAATAAAACTGAATTAAACTGAATTTAATCACAGTCACATTTAGTCATTTTGTCAGACTTTTACACTAAAGGTTTCCTATACTTTTTTCCAACTTCTTTTTTTTTTTGTGTGTATTTGCAACAATTAATGTGTCAGTTCATTAATAAAATGTTAATATTGGACAAAAATAACCCGAGTAACTAATAACCAGTAACTAAAAACGTATATAAACCCACCTGACCCTGTTTCTACCTTGGAATATCACCTGAATATCTACATTATCTTCTACATTAATGCAACACCACACTATCAATTTGCTAAAGTGCTAGATGTATAAATAAATTGGCCCTACAGTGGTCCTGAAAGACTCATTAAGGGTTAAAACTGAACTGGAGTAAAGATTAGATTCAGAGGAGTGGAGAAGTGATGTTTTCATAACACTTTGTTTTCCCAAAATGTGCAGAATGGTAAACTGTCTTGATTTACATCCACACACATGCACTAGCCAAACAATAGCCTTCCTTACCCCATCTGGCAGATGCCACATGCAAGCTTAGCCTCCATCTTCTGCATGATACATACTGCCACATACCTTCCACATGTCAGTGAAACAATGGCACATAGATTATTGAGATACATTATGTATGCTATACATAATACATCAATTCTTCAAGGAGAAATTGTCGGTCGTCGTGCTGTCAAAAGGGGCTGCTTGATGGTTTGATGATGAAGCTCTGACGATTGTGCGGGTAAAATATGTTTTATAGTGACTGGTGAAAAGCACTCATAGCAGTTTTTCTTTTTATCATGCTTTTATCTCTCTGTGCATGTACAAATACATGCATAATGATATGTCTGACATTTTTCATCAAAAAGAATAAATCAGTGGAATCCACAGTGTAAATGGATTTGCTAGATATGCTACTGTGTAAAAAGGAAGGTAAGACAAGAAGTTGACCTACAAAAAGTCTTGGTCTACAAACCAGAACCGCATGGGGTCAGCTATACAGAGGGAGAAATTACTGAAGTATTAAAAAAGGGACGCAGATGGGAGTGAAAGAGGAGCTAAGGACTTTAAAACACCAGAGGGGATGTAGAACTCTTTTTTTAAAAGTGCGAATGGATCTAAAAGGCTAGCAGCTGTGGGTGTGTGTTTTTGAACCGCTAGAAATATGCATGTACTTTGATGTGGTGCTCATTTTCACCCCTCACTCATCATCCGCAGAATTTTATTTGTCACTAATCCTAAATTTAGTCATTTTTAAAATTTTGGTGCAGTGGTTTGAAATTGTGCTTTTCATGGTGGTGGAAGCCCTAAACAAGTGTATTTGTTACTTTCTGACCCTCGTATACCATACCAATGGTTGCTAATGACAGGACAATCGATTGATTTTATCTGCTGAACTCTCTGACTTCCATTGCCAAGTTCCAGCTTTGGGCAACACTTGCACTAGAGCCAACAACTCAAATCAATAGTAGACAGGTTCACCATATTCCCATGTTACTTTTTTATAAAATTGTGTTCCATTTTCCTTTAACCAAGGGATTCCCAAAGCCCCTACCCCAAATGTTTGTATATGTCCCACATTAAACACGGTCGGGCACAAGTGTCTATATGTTTTATTGCTTGTGTCGGCTACAATGTGTGTGAGAATCTGTGGAGGAGAGTGTGGAAAGTGGTTGTATTGGTAAATAAGTTGATCCTTGCTATAGTGTCTTTATGACTTCATCAAGCTGTGCAGCCGCTTAAATGTACATATATATGTTTATCTTCTGGTATGAATTCATATGAGAGTAAACATGTCTAAAAGTGTGCAAGAAGCCAGTGTTTGGATTGTGGCTGGCTCTGGTCTATTGGTATTCTGGCAGTCTGCCTAGCACACAGAGGGAGACTCTGATTGTATGACACGGGAGGAAGATGATGAGATGAAAGAGGAGAGAAGAGAAACCAAAGACGAGCAGTTTTAGGGCGGTAGTTGTTAAAGGCGGGGGTTTGAGCTGCGGTAGGGAGGTAGAAAAACACGTCTGACAGAACAAAAGACTCACAGAGAGGTGAGGGCAGGAACAGAGAGGACCACAAATGATTTTTCAGCAGGAATCCTTGTGAAGAATCATCCCGAAAATAAGGGAGACAGAGGAGATGAAGGAAAAGAAGCAGCAACATTTGATCCTAGAAATCATCACTCATTAATGTCAATGAGGTCCCCCACTATATTGCTACAGCCACTTGCGCCTCAACTGTGAAGATGAGAATTTTTTATTACTAAGGTACAGAAATACAACAGATAAAGACCCACAAGCATAGAAGAAGATGCAGGTACACTGCCATGAGAAACCATTTGCCCTCTTCTTTTTATCATATTTGTCAGGCTTACACGTTTCTTATAATCAATCAAATTTTATTATTACACAAAGATGACCTGAGTAAGCACAAAATACAGTTTTTAAATACAGTTGTTAAGGTCATGAATAGACCATAAGCAGAAGACCACCTGAACTTCAGGACACAAACTGAAAAATGTGTTCACACAGGGCCAGATAGGTTTGGGTAGTTTTTTACAGTAATAAATGACATTGCATTTGTGTTATCTTTATCTAATACTAAAATATACCCTCCAAAATAAGAACTAAGAAATCAGGAAGGTGGCAAAATTCCTCACGAGGCAGTGTATAGTCTCATCTCTCATCGTTTCTCACAGAAAAACATGTTTCATAACAATTCAGAACTTTAACATTCAAGTTTGAATAACTCAGATTTGTATGATAAAAACTGCATGCAAGTTTGAAAAGTGAAGGTCTGCATAGGGCTTCTCAGGTGGATCACACTACAGTCTACTTCAGATGTGTTCTCACTACCAGAAAGTCCAATTTGGTTTAGATGAGGCTGCTGCTTAGATGAGTGTGCTTGGGGAAAAGACTTAATCTAATTACTGATTTGCTCATTATGTTCTGATAACTTTTGAATCTCTGACTTATGATGTAATTAGATGTGTTTTTTTTCTCAGGAAAGTGCTTTATCTCTTAGACTTCCCTAAATATTCTCATTCTGCTCAATATTCTTGCCTTTTAAGTGTATTTTCATGCAATAACAGATAATAACAATGTCAGACTCCCTCATGGCACACTTGATGTAGCTGGCGTAACAGATATAATAGGTTATAATATATGAAACCTTTTTGATTTGTGACATCATTCATATAAGGCCCCATATGTGCCCAGTGATTGGGTAGAACAAGCACATTTTTGGGGTAGGAAACCATATACACGGACTGAGAGAGACACAGCAGTAAAAAAAACAAAAACGTATATTCAAGATGGCAAGATGAACACATTAAGTCCAGAGTTTCACATACTTCCTCCTTCAAATGAAAGAAACAAAGTCTAAAAACTGCCATGGGGGCTAAAGGTGAAAGATAATTAGCATGATCTTTTTTCTTATGCTTCCTTACCCTCACAAAATTGTTCTTCTCCTCCATCTGTCTCCGTCTCCACCAACTTTTTCTCTGCTTCCTTTTTCTCCCCTTTCTACCTCACTAAC
Organism: Neolamprologus brichardi; assembly: GCF_056152115.1. Taxonomy (NCBI): domain Eukaryota; kingdom Metazoa; phylum Chordata; class Actinopteri; order Cichliformes; family Cichlidae; genus Neolamprologus; species Neolamprologus brichardi. Next base: position 9,506,871 of record NC_142120.1, on the reverse strand, counting down.
CCACACTGCAACTTCTGTTGTCCTTCTATCCTCTGATGAACCCAGACACACAGACAAAAGAGAGATAAAAGTGTGAAAGGAGAGAACGAAGGTAAGACAAAACCGAAGAATGTGGAAGAAAAGAGGTGCGAGGTATGATCACGCCTCAAAGGACAGGACCCACTTTAAAGAATCTCTCAAAGGAGTGATGCAGCTGGTAGAAGCATTCATATTCACAAAGGATTACCTGATATCCTTGTAGCATCCCTAATACCAAATCATCCAACAGATCCAAACTTGGCAGCTCTGCAGAAGGAAATATTGCCTTTAGTTATAATCCCTGCTAAAAATAAAACAGGAGCAGACTGTCAGAATTTTCTTGTTTTCTGTCTCTGTCTTAACTTCTTGCAGTGAGAGTCAGACACCGTTTTTCACAGGAACAAGGGGCAAGAAGAACTGAATGGAGTTGTTCTTATGAGACAATATCTCTCCCAAGAAATACATTTAACGCTGATGATTATTGTGCCTGACTTTATGGGGCAGGATTGTCTGAGGTAAACCAAAAAATCCCAACGGCTGAAAACTGACAACTTTGAAGACAAGTTTTCAACCATCTTATTCCAAAATTCATTTTAAGCATAATGTATCAGTTTAAACTGCATGTTTTGTCTTTTGATTTTTTTTAATCTATCTAATTTTCAAATACTAAGAGATAACTGTACATACATGTACAATTATGACACATAAATATAAAGTTGGGCCCACAGTGTTTTGGTCAATGACAATTTTTCTCTTTTTTCTTTTTCGGTTTTGCCTCCATACACCACAACCAAAATGTTTTGAGGCTTTATTTTTGGGCTTTATGTCTTTATTTGACAGTTGAGCAGTGTAGGAGAGAGCAGGGGAAGACAAGAAGAAGAGGAAGACACGCTCAAATGTAACTGGACATACTAACTTAATTTGAAATAAAAGTTTTGTTTTTATAGTTGAATGAAAATTATTTGCATTCAATAACTGTCTGAAGTCTAGACATCAACAAATGCTGTGTTTGCACTGTTGCGCTGCTCTCACAGGCCTTTACAGAAGCCACTTTCAGTTGCTGCTCATTTGTTGCATTCGGTTTTGTTAAGAGATATATTCTAAAACACTTCTTCAGTAGAGAATCAGAGAGGAGAAACACACAGAATTTCTTGCTAGCAAGGGCATCTCTCAGAACTCACACCCCAAGAGTGAGTGGGGTCAGAGTGTGACCCCAAAAAGACTTCCCTAAAACTGCTGGTCTGGAAAGTCCAGCAGTTCATCTAAACAAAAGGCACTTAGTCTAAAACAGATATAACTACGTTAATCCTACCGTAAAACAATAAAACAAGGTACGAACTTTCCCATGCTCCTAGGATGTGGGGGTGAAAGCCAGAACACCCTGGAATGTTACAGACTTCCTAGGTTGAGACCAACTACATACTTCTAAACACAAATGATTACATGCAGTATTCTACCATATTCAAACTTATATCATTAAAAGATTATACTGACTGCTAAGTACAATTTTCCATTGACAGGTTTTGTCTTCACTTGCTGAAAAGCTGCTCTATTGGGTTGAGATCAGGTGACTGACTTGGTCTTTGAATAATATCCCATTTCTTTCCTTTGGGCTGCTTTTTCCTTTGGTTCGTTATCCATTAATGCTATGGTCAGCTTTGTGGCATTTGGCAGGGAGTATAGTCCTGTATACTTTAAAATTCATCCTGCTGCCTCTATCAGCAATCAGATCATCAATAACACAGCTGACATCGGTCCATTGCTGGCCACAGAGGACATGCCGGCGACGTGGCGTTACTGCCACCGTGTTTGACAGATAATGTGGAATGCTTCAGATCATGAGATCATTTTTCCTTCTCTAAACTTTTCTCTTTCATTTTATTCCACTTTTATCTATTTATTTTTTCTAATATTATGCACACTCTTTTTAGATGTGTCAGATCAAGTTTAATCTGACCTTCTTGTTCTTGACTTGGTTAGATCTTGTGAAGAGTTTTTTTCTTTTAAACCAAGGAAAGAATTCTACAATCATCCACCTTAGCTGTCGTCTATCATCTTCCAGACACTTTGCTGTTGCCTGACACAGACAGTTAATGCCATACTTTTGATAAATACCTTGAATTAAATGTGAAAGTCTGCACTTTACGCACATCTTGAATATTTGATTTTAAAATCCACCGTGTTGGCATGCAGAGGCAAAAATGCCAATATTGTGTCATTGTCCAAACACTTAGGGACTTAAATGTGTACTGTTGTACAGCCCCAATGCTTAGTCGTGCCTACATGCGTGTGTGTATATATACACTTGTGTGCAAGCAGGCAAACTGAACCCAGAGACAGTAAGCAGATTTCACTGTAGCCTCCTGGCCTGAGGGGTAGTACTCTAAAAGAGCAGTTAGACTGATCTGCATCACAATTCAGACCCAGACACACTTTGACCAAGGGACACACACTCACACGTACTCAGATGCATAATGAGTGTCGAGCTGCACACAACATTGTGCAACAGTGCTTATGCCTGGGCAATATAATGCCTAAAATGCCCTTATCCGCCTACCCACAAGCACTTGTGTAACTTTGCAGCTACAAATAACATATTTAAACACACACACACACACACACCTCTCATCAAAACCTTAAGTCAGCTACTGCTAGAGAAGCACCACAATGAACATTTTCATACTATAGGCAATATTTCTCCTTAACTGGTCACTGTGGGGTCTGTAAGTCATCTATGGAGTGAAAAATTCTATCCAGAAATACACACAGCTATTGAATTTTTTTAATTGGATTTTTCAAAATCTTATGAGCATCACGAACAGAAAGCCATCGACCTCTATTTCACAGGGAGTGCGTGTGTAGAAATCTTGGACGTTTATTGCAAGAACAGCAAATAAAAGCAAAATTGTCTGCATGGAGCAAAATCACGAGAGGAGCAACTGAAAATATTTGTTTTCACTAACAAATTAAATACACAGCAGCTTTCTTGATTTGTGAAAGAGTCGGTCCAAATTATTCCGTGAGGTAGGATAGGCCTGGTAGAGCAACCTAACGTCAGTGAGCCAAATGCTTTCTTAATGCAGTGCACAGTGTTGTTCCATCATACTGCCTGGGGTACTCAGTCTTGGATCACTTGGATCACGCCGTAATTTGCAGGTTATTTTGAGGTGATAAGCCACACAAAGGTTTGAGCTATCCACCAAGAAGAAGGTATAAGTTCTTATTTTCGTAAAGCAAAAAGCAGCAAACACAAAACTCTTTGCGGTTCAATTGAATGTAGCATACGTATATCGAACCTAAGGAAGAAAAGCAAAAGCTATTCTCCACTTTTTAAAATCAATTTATGTTCACTGGTGAAAAGTAAGTATTGTGGATGTTGGTTATTATGATGACCAGTTGTTATTGTTGTTGTGCAATAATTTCATTACCGATCAGTGGGCCCTTTCCCATTTTAGGGTGTCAGATCCTATACCCTACTGCCAAAGCTGCTGATGTCTCACACGTAGACACAAGGTCTCTTTTTATATCAGTGCTATGCTGCGTTTGTTGTGGGAGTAGCGATAACTATTTCAGTCCCAGCTCTTCACATATGGACATTTATGCAGGGCCTCTTGGCGTCACATTTTAAAGCAAAAAGTACTTTAATCACCAACCACAATTAGTATGAAGAACAGGGATTTTTTTAAAAACCTGATTATGTTTTCTGGCGCCCTCACCTAGCAAAGCAGCAAGTGAAATTTAAGGTACACAGTTTTAAGCCTTTTGACTCATGCCAGCACCTCCCAGTCTCAGTTGCCTTATGTGCATTTCATGTTATTCATGCCCTGCCGTATTAATTAACCAGTTATACAATTTTAAAATTGTGAGTTTCAATTTTATAAAGTAGGATTGCAGTACAAACCAATTACTGAAGGGTTTAAAGTGACCATTTATTATTGTCAGCTATTAAAAAGTGTGAGAAAGTATTTTACAGTGTGCTATTGCCACTTTTACTTAGGTAAGTGCCACCAGTGGGTAAGTGAGAAAATACTATAAGATGTGGGCGAACCCTTCAAAATGGATTCTGAATTCAGTATTGCTTTTTAAATCTGCAATTGGCAGCTGAAATTACTTCAGATGAGCTAAAAATGTTTCCAGGCTCCGAGGGCGCACCGTGCCACTGATAATGCATTGAAGAGCTTTAAAAATGCATTGGTCTCAGTAGGAAAGACCTACTAGATCTCACTGCCACTAGAGCACAGTCTCGCAGTCTCTCTAGCTCTCTGCAGAAACCTGGTAATACCTTACCTTTGAAGAGCAATAAATGTGAGCTGTATCACAAATCACACAGATCCCATAGTCTGCCTGTTATTTAGTTATTTATGCCTCATGGAGAAATGGCTCTCCATTCCTTCCGAGCAGCACTTATTAGTGTCACATATGGAAGATTTCTCCCCTCAGGTTGTCATGCCCATGTGGAAGTGCGGTATGAGTTTTTAAATATGTTTGACTGGAAGGGAAACAGAACTCTGCAGAGTGTGTAAAGAAATGTGCATGTGAGAATCTGATGATCTGTGTGAGTTAAAGTGTATTGGTTCTTGCATAATACGACCAAGCATCACTGCTTATTACATTATTATGAGTCATGCTCCTTTGATTTATTTATGCAGATCGGGGAAATTGAGTGAGTGTGTCCTTGTGTCCGGAAACATGCAGCATGTCTGTCCTCACACAGAACGTGGATCTTTATGTGTTGGATGTATAGAGTGTGTCTGCTCACATGTGCCATTCTTGCTAAAACAAACAAACAATCAAAAAGCATATTGTCCACTAGGCTTTTCTCTGGAATCTCTGCAAAGTGAGACAGAGGAATCGAGGGTTAGCAGGAAAGGATGCCCAGACACGAGAGCCTGCCGTAATGGAGATAATAGGCTCTGGATCGAGGAGTGGAGGCCAGTAAATTAATGGGCCCTCCTTGACAGAAAGTCCATTTGTTAGTTTTGAAGCGTTGTGACAGTTAATTACTGAGGGTTGGCTTCAGTGGACTACTCCACTTAGGCCGCCTCAGAGAAGAAAAAACATTTCCTGGTGTGTTGGGAGAAAGAGGACAGCTTTAGTTTTTGTGGTTTGAGTGTGATGCTACGTGCGTTTGTATGAGCGTGCTCACTTTTATTCCTGTGTGTTCAATCTATAGGTGTATCGAGGCAGCACAACTCTCTGGAGACATTTCTGCACAGTTTCAATGGTAGCATTCTTCAAAATTAGCATGTAGGTCCAAGAAAACAAAATAAAATCAAAGACAACTGTAACCTGCGGCCCACACTGTTATGTTTAGACTGCATTAAGCTTAGAAAGTGAAAGTGAAACTTTTCATAATTACAACTAACACTCTTAAAGTTCGATGCAGGCACTGAACACAAATCATTTTTATTAATTCACATTATAATTAATTAGAGAGAGATTAGATGGATGGAGAAAATAAACAATATACAAGATTTTTGAGCTGTATGCAGGTTTCGAGATGAGATCAATGAAACCATTTCTTCATAACAAAAGCAAGAGCCACAGGGTGCCAGTTTAGCTCAGTGGGTGACCAGGTGCCGTACGGCCAGAAAGTAGCGGCCCGGGTTCGAGTCTGAACTGCGACCCTTTTCTGTGTTTCTGCCCCCACTTTCCTGCCTGTCTACACCGTCTCTGTCCAATAAAGACTAAAATGCCAAAAAATAATATTAAAAAAAGCACGAGCCACATGATGCATTTGGCTGCCTGACCTAAACAAGCAGCAGATCATCTCCTTTAACCCTTAATTCTATTAGAATGAATTTGAATTCTGAAAGAAAGGGGAAAGGTTAAAAAAACATGTTTTTAAAGAGTTAACTGTAATTCATTTAATTTAAACATCACTTTAAACTAACATAAAAACTATTTAAGATTTGTCCATTTATCTGTTATATATTTTATTTCATCTGTCTCCTCCAGCAGTGCTTTCTCCTCCATCTCACCCCCAACTCAACTTCTTCCTTCTCAGAGTGCATTTACACATCTGCTTTAAGTCATGCCATAACCATAATGTTTACGTTGCATTGACGCAGCCTATTGTGATTCGCCTGTTCAGCTGATTCGTGCTTTGCATTTCTAGCTACTTTTTGCTGAAGCGTTTGAATTTATCAATGACAGAATAACAATCATCGCCTCAATAAAAGAACTCACAGATGTCAGCAAATTCTTGGAAGTAGACTTCTAAAACTATAAGAATAGACATAAGGTAATGAACAAAGCAGTGGAAAAACTGGCTTCTTCCGTGGCTGGTACAACACAAACTCAGAGACACAACCACAGGGTAAGTAACACATAAAACATCATGCAAAAGCATGAATGCTGATGATGGCATTAGCCAGTTGCATAGGTTACATCATAGGCTCTGTGAAGATTCACCACAGTCAAAAACTTTAAATCACCTGTCATCTGAAGCCTCATCTCCAGACCTGACCTGAGCTCTAACATAAGAAAAAGTGAATAAACATGTATATTTGTCCCAGATATTGTTGCAGTTAGTTATTGCCAGCAGATTGGAAATCAGATTCTCCCACAATAACAACAGCTGTTTTAAGCTAATGATATGCTAGCTAATGTTAGATGCAATTGTCCTAAAAATCACACTTTCTCTGTGATAAACATTCAAGCATTGTATGAGAGTCTATTAGATTGACACTGTCTGACAAAGTTAGCACCACTACAAAGAAACTGCAGCTAACAACAGTTAACTGCAGCAAAATCAACAGAAAAGTCCAGGATATCCTTAAAACCTTACCACAGTGTCACTGTTATCACTCAGAAGTTAGTTTCATTGACTCATTAGCCCATCGTTAACCCTCAACATTCAAAGACACAGACCTAGCACCTAACATTTTAAGATCTGAGGCAAACAGTGGACTGACAGGCAACACTTTGGGTTAAAATATTGCAAAATATTTCATTATCACATGTGTCAGAGTCCGCTGTGTGGCAGGAATAGGAAGGACTCAGATGCACAACTTGACAAACAAGGCATAGAACTCTGACAGCTTTAATGCTGAAGCCTTGCAACAAACCAAATTTAACAAATGCCAGTAACTAGAAAATAGATAGATAGATAGATAGATAGATATGTGTGTGTGTGTTAATGTCAGGTATAAGTGTGGAAGTGTGATAGAATCTCAGGTATAAGTGTGAGTGGGGTTTCCTGGCCTGTAGGATGGGCTTCTCCTTCCTGCTTTGAGTTACTTTAATGGCTGGTTGGTGCCGGTACTCTGTTCCAGATTCTTGTCACAGATATAGTGGTAATCAGGCCCTGTTTTGATACCTGCCATTTTCTCCCTATAATACTGTTTTTGCACCTTTCCATGGTGTATGCCTGAAGTAATTTCAACAAACTAGGATTCATGTTCTCCTGAGGATTTTCACAGACACTGCCAGCCACTCTTACCTGAGCCATCCAGTCAGTCACCGGTCTTGCAAAGGAAACTACATGCCACTAACTCATCTGCCTGCCCATTCTCCATTGTGCCATTGTCAGCACTCTGGAACATCTTCTGCCTGCCAGTTACCCCTCCGGATCCCAGTAAACGGCCAAGAGAGGTCTCAGAAACTACCCACAATTACTGCAAGATCTCTTCATACCCTGACATCTCCTCTCTTCCATGGTTGACTTTCCAGTTGCATTCCTGTAGAAAAAAAACTCCTTCCTGAGCCACTGACCTTCACTTCGTTACCTCTCTCTTATTTTACAATAAAATCTGTAAAATTGCTGTCAGTCTCCTGATCTATGAGTCCAATTTGAGCTTAAACCCTAAAGATGTCACTGTAAAGTCTGTCCTCAGTCTAATGTGAAAGGAAGGAGAAATAGTGCTGCTGTAAAAAAAAAAAAAAATGAAAGTGATACCAAAATAATGGTTGAAGTTCAAAGAAGCATTCAAGAACTACAGGTTTTAGCCTGGACCCTAAAGTAAGCTGAGAGTATGTCGTTTTTGATAATTTGATTTTCATGGTCTGGTCAATTCTTAGTACGAGTCTCATGAATCCAGTCACACAGACATGCATACAATGCTTTTATCTATGCCCAACCATTTGCAAACAATCACATATAGTAGTAATGCAAGGCTCAGTCCCAGTACTGAGTGGTCAGGGATCACCACTGACTTTTCAAATGGCAGATGACCCACTCTACCGCCCGAGCCGCAGCTGCCCTGCTGTGGTAGACGTAAAACACCAGTAGCAAAAATGTCCATTTGCCATAAGACTGAATATCAAAAGGAATACTGCTTGGAATATGAAACAGCCGGAAATCTTTATGAAGTAAGTATTCTATATATTGCCTCCTTAATCTCCACAAGTGTGCTTCTATTGTGAAAAAGGACCGCATTCATGCTGAATAGATGTACCGCTTCTTAGAAGAGAAATCGTATGGTTCCACATGTCTTTAGATGTATAAAAAAGATTTGGTATTGAGCATATGGACCAATGTATTTCCAGCTGTATTCTCTTAGGTGTGGATAGGATTATAAATGTGGATACTAACACTCTGTTTCAGAGGAAGATTTCATCAACAAAAGAATAACTTGACACATTTATATTTTTTGTTAACTCATCAGACTTAGAAATCCTTAATCAGTACTTCTCCAATAATGAGCGGTTAGCTAACTGTGTCGAGCAACCTTTCCTGCAGTTTCCATCTCAGCTGAAAGGTGGGATGAATACATCAGTCCCTGAGTGGTTTGACACCGTTTGAATAATAAAGAGAAAGCGGGCACCATGCAGTTTAATTTGCAGGCTATAGTGAACTTCTCTGCACCATTACCACCGCGTCTGATTTAGCTTGGTGGCTGTTTCCATTCGAAAACATGTTTATATTTCTATTGTACAAAGCAGCCTGCAGTTTTTCAGAACTCCTTTTCAATGAACGAGTTGGCTCGTGTCAGAGGACATGTCGAGTAATCACGTCTTTATAAATTATGACTGATACTGTCAATTTCAAATGCCCTGCTACTGTGAAAACATACTTATTTTGGCTTATGGCACACCGAAATCTGGCTGTTGTTGAGTTATCTATTCATCTCAACTTCCTTTTTTTCTCTGAAATAATCACAAGTAGCAATTGTTATTCTAGTTGAGAAATGTTTCCAAAGAATGCCGATTAAAGCTTTTTCATTCCAACTAAAGGCTCCAAAGATGCTTATTACCACCTTGGCAATACAGGTCCAGTTCTTGTGTGCGTAGGTGTACAGAAAGATTGAAGTAGTTATGCTGTGACATTCTGAATTAATTCTTTTCTTTAAAGACTGAGATTTTTAGGGGCAGTTTCACTATTTGGCCTGCATTAATTAAAAACGAAACAAAACAAACAACAAAAAAGAGAAATAAGTTTTTAGTTTGGTTGGTATAAAATTATTAGTTGAGTTGAGGATTGAGAGCAAGGAAGGTGGACTTTATTTCCAAGCCTATTCTGTTTCTTTTAAAGCTCTACCAATTTCATTTTGATTAAAACTTAAAACCAGAAAATACTTCCCCTCGTCCCTAACTTACTCTGAAAGTGCCTTTTAAAGTTTTTCTTCAGCGGACAAAATTCTAACCTTAGTTTAAATCAAAAGACTCCATTCTTTCATCAAGGCCACACTTGCAAGGTTATCGAATTTCTGTGGTGATTTTTTTTTCCACGTCTTATATCGTTTTGTGTGAAGTTGTCACATTTTTTTTTAAAATCGTCAAACTTCTAAATGTCAAACTAAAGTGAAAGAGTGATTTAACTTTTGTCATGGTGATCTCAGATAATAAAGCCTCCGGCTCCGTGCTCAGAGACAATGTGAAAAAATCTTAGTGGAATCAAAAGGGAAGCATCCTGCTGGCAATGCCCCCAGAAGCTGTGGTCATGAAGCAAACATGAAAATATCAACAACCCACAAGCAAACCTTATAGACCCTCTTTTTAGATTCCAATAATCTTATACTAATTAAATGATTACTGAGGTAATTCTGACATCTACTGAGAACTTTTACATTTACATGTTATAACTGATGGGTTTTCACAGGGAAATCTAAAAGCTGTGCTTATGCAACTAGTGACTATATCATTTGTCCTTGTCTTTATGGATATTGTCAAAAGATATGCAGAGAGAGAGAGAGAGAGAAACATATCTAAAGACATAAAAAAAATTATTTAGATTTTGAATAAAATAAGTTGCTTTTATTTGCCCAGTTTAATTAAAGAATGGTTAGGTAATACTGTTTGTTCAGCAAACTTGTCTTGTAAAGACATCTTAAACTCTGGGGAGCTGTGTATTTATTGACTTTTTATAGACAAACATATTGGAACATGAGTAGGGAGCAAGCCAAAATTTCAAAATAAAACATTCATCTGTCTGCAGCTTGTCACTCACCGTTCTTAGTTCCTCTTAATAATCATGGCCCTAAGCATGTGCCTGTCCTAGTGCTTGGTTTACTGTATTTCCTACATAGAGCTCAGTAGGCCCAGAACAGCTGTGTAGCGACAAAATTATGTGGAAAAAGCGACATCTTTTTAATGATCTTTGTTTCCATATTCTACTCACTGTTTCAGATGATGCTACAGTAAATACGTTATTTAAGTATGTCTTGAATTCTGACATGGTTGAAGATCTCGGTAGATCAGCAGTTCATGCCTAATAAATATCTGTGTCAATATCTCTGTCAGTGTCATCTACAGAGAACGATATGATATGGTGGTAAAACCAGGTTCCATGACGGACTTAAATTCAAGCAGCAAACATGTTTGCCTATCTGAAAGATTAACTGAGGCTTGAGTCACACAGGCCTAGACTCGACACACTGGCATCCAATCACTAGTAAAAAATGTGTATTCCCAAACCTGCTGATGAGCAGTTGCCGGCTATTGCTAGTTGAAAGTGGTTGCAAAGAGAGTGCCACCACTCGAATGGCTGTCCTTAGTTTGACACTAAAAGTTATGGCGTACCGCTGCAACCAACACATTTCTGAAAGTGTTACTTTTACTTCAAAGGCAAACAGCATTTGAAGTATAATAATAATAATAATAATAATAATTATAATAATAATAATAATTATAATAATAATACATTTTATTTGAGGGTGCATTTCTAAAACCCAGGTTCACCTTACAAAGAGAAAAGACATAATAAATTTAAATACAGAAACCAGAAAAATACAAAACAAAAAACAAAAAAACAGGATTTGACAGCAAGTAAAATCTGTATTAAAGCATGTAAGGCAGTTTAAACATGTAAGTTTTGAGTTGTGACTTAAATAAGGGGAGGGAATCTATATTTATTAAGGCTGAAGGAAGGGAGTTCCAGAGCCGAGGAGCAGAGCGACTGAAAGCTCTGTGTCCCATAGTGCTAAAGCGAGCAGAAGGGACAACAAGATGAGTGGCAGCTGAAGATCTGAGAGAGCGGGAAACTGTGGTGATATGAAGCAGATCACAGAGATAAGGAGGGGCAAGGCTATGAATACACTTAAACGTGAGAACTAAGATTTTAAAGTTTCTCCTGGCATCGAGTTATGACCCGAGCTGCAGTATTCTGAAGAAGTTGAAATTTATGGAGGGACTTATTAGGGAGACCAAATAGGAGGGAGTTGCAATAATCGATCCGGGAAGTAATAAGACTACGGACAAGGATGGCAGCAGCATCAATGAGTAGTTAGCGAGTGAGGCAAGCAGACAAGTTAGCATCTTCCATGCAAACTACAGGTGACCGCAACAATGTGTTATTGACCAAAACCTTTACAAATAGGTTTTGATGCAGCACTTTTTCTCCTGCTTTGTCACCAGTTTCCTCTCGCGCCTGCAGCACACGTCCGGCATCCACTCCTGCTGTGTTCCCTGTGGACTGTCAACCCCACATTTTGTGATGTTTGGTGTGTGACGGTCAAGACGGACAAGAAAAGAAACGATTTGCTTATACTGAACTGGACTTTAGTCAAAATCTGATTGAAACCGACCTGTTTTTTTGAAAAATGTGTTGTCTTTTTATTCTTTGCTTTTACTATTGTCAAAGGCCGATCTATTCATCGTCAAAGTAGTTAATTTGAACGTGTGATGTAGTAAAGTGAAGCAGAACGTTAAAAGGAAAAACCTGTCCACTGAAGCCAGTGCCTCTGCTTCTCATACATGCTTTTTTTGATCAAGAAATATTTTCTGTCTCACTTCCTCTTCGTGTGGAATTACGCTGTCTTTCCTTTTCCAGTTCAAGTCAATTTTTCAACCAATCATTAGTTGGCTGACATACAATATCTTTGTTGCTGCTTTTTGGAGAACTTCACACTAATGCATCTCCAATAGTCTCAGCGTAGGGCAACTTCTCCTTATCCCTCTCTGTGTGTGTACACTGAGCTATAAAAACATGGCCATGTATCATTCATAAGCCAACATGCAGGAAAACGTCCTAGGCAGGAAATGAGACAGATCAAAATATTTCTCTGCCTGCATATTTTGGAGAGGAAACGAGAGGAAATCTGAAGAGGAAAAACTGAAGTGGGAGGAAGTGAGAATGAAAGAGGTGTGGACAAATTAAGCAGGGAAACTCCAGTTATTATTCAGCAGCTGCTTTAGATCTCAAACACGGCTGAGCCTCCTCTGTACTGCAAGAATAGAAAACAAGAGGAAAAAACTTGATGGTGAAAAACTTGGTGAAAGATGATTCTTGAATCCACTGATGCACGTGTGGCTTTACTTTTACTCATAACATGCTAACAGTTTAAATATAGCATGCAATATATGCTACACAATAAAATGAATGTAGCTCTAATATTTTAGGATTTGCTCTACTGGAAGCAACTGTTTGAATAAAGCTTAGAGGTTTAAATCTGTTGGAGTAGTTCTTGGATTCCCATATTGAGTCAGCTTTAATGTTTAGAAACTCTGTTGGTTTAGAGAGGGCAAAAACAATTTAAATTCACTTATGTAAGTTCAAATTATTGATCTGTATTGTTTTAAGGCCATGCAGAAAGATTTAGCCTCACTGTACTCATTGCACTACATACAGTGCAGCGTGAATTTAATGTCTTTCTAACTGGATGGGGGTTTCACCTCTCAATTTTCCACTAACGGATATATAATGTGTTTTCCTCCGTTCCATCCATTTGTTTATTTCAACAGAAATGTGCCAGCGCTGCCCCTAGTTGCTGTTATTAACCTGCTGACTTGTATATTTTTTTGCATTCCCTGTGCATTGACTGCTTTGCGTAACTCGTCATGTATTAATAATCTCATTTATTGTGTTATTCCAAAGCATCCTGCCTCCAAAGTGATGCATAATGTTCAAGCTTAGGAAATGTTCAAGTTGTGGAGAAATTACATAATGTAGATGCATGTTTTCAGCTGTCTCACTAAGATGAACTACTCCAGGTCTTTACATGCCTTTTACTGACTCCACAAAGAGTTTAGGAAGCGTATGGATGTTGGATCCACTGTGAGACGCTGAGGGAACTGAAACTACATGTAAATGCCTCATGTCTCCTATGCCCGTTGAATCAATTCTTAACATTATGGCTAGGGATTATTTTAAGTAATACGATATGGCTATAGCAGGAAGCAGTTCCATCACTTCTGTGCTCTAAATCTAAATCCATCTTGCTGCCTTTACAAACTCCCAAATCTCATAACCAGACTTTTAAACTTACTGCTGTGGCCTCTGCCTGGGTTATTTCTGCCCTCAGATGAGTTCAGAAACAGGTTTTATAGGACTATGTAAGGTAAAATAATAAGTTGCTTTCCAAGGCACTGGAGCACCGGTGTGTGAGTCAAATGTTAGTGGGGAGCACCAAGGCTGTCAGCACCAGGGAATGCTTTCAGCCTAAACTGCAAGAGGGGCTGTGGAGCAATAACTCTCAACTGACTGTGGAGCACTGAGTATTTTTACAAGGGGCAGCAGTGTGTGCAGCAGTAGCACCATGGAGAGCTCCTCTCCTCAGAGCGCAAACACATGCCTACTGATCCGTACGCTGTCTCAGGACACTGACTTTAAAACAGCAGCAGACAGACGTTTCTACAGCATTTTAGACACAGAATTATTATCCAGGGACGGGCAATGCGTCCAGTTTTCAACAAAACGGCGTCACTTCTTTTTGCCCATTCACAGCTTGCACTGCACTTCTGCTGTTAAACACAGACTACTATTCTGAGTGCCTTTCTCATGGCTGTGTGCGATGCCTATTGCGGGAAAAGGAACGTTTTCCTTTCTTCGTGTAGTTTTAAAAAAGACACTCTGGGAAATCAAACAAACAACCTTCAGCTCTCAAGTCTGATTATATACTCTATATAAATGCTACATTACCTGAAATTATCCATCTCGTGTTATAATAAATGTTGTGGCAGTAGAAAATATGCACTGAGGTTATGGCCACTTCATTAGGTATACCTGTGCAGCTGTGTATTGAGGCAAATATCTAATCAGCCACTCACATGGCGACAGTTTGATCCATTTAGGCGATCTTTAGGTTTACCCGCTGAAGTTCAGAGTAGGGATAAAGGACGACTTAAGTGATTTAGACATGTTTTTGTTGTTGGCTGGTTTAAGTATTTCAGAAACTGCTGATGTGCTGGGGTTTTCCCACACAACCATGTTGAGGGTTTACACAAAATGGTCCAAAAAAAGGAGAAAATCACCAGTGAGCCTTGTTGATGCCAGAGTTAGAGAAGAATTGCCAGACTGATTCAGGCCCACAGGAACATTACAGTAATTCAAAAAACCACTTATTACAACTAAGGTATGCAGAAAGGTATTTCTGAAAGCACAGCACATTGAACCTTGAGTTGCCAGTCCTGTCAGCTAAGAATAAGAGACTGAGGCTATAGTTCATACAGCCGGTCTGTTGTCTGGATTTCTACTGCAAAATTTAAAGCATGGGTCCATCAGGCCTGATAACAAATGGTTCAGATTGATGACATTTTAATCATGTAGAGCATATTTTCATAGCTCGCTTTGGACCCTTAAGTGCCAATTGAGAATCACTTAAAAAAAATCCTGCTTACTTGAGTATTATTGTCTATCCCTTTAAGAGCACAGTGTACCAGTCTTCTGATGGCTGATTCCAACAGCATAAAGCACCATGTCATGAAACTCAAATCAGTTCAAATGTTTCTTGAACATGATAGTAAGTTCACTGTACACAAAAGGTCTCCACCGTCATCAGACTGAAAATCTCTGTTCTGAGCACCTTGTTGAATCATTGCCATGAATCTTTAAGGCAAAAAGGGGGCCCTAGGGGTTCAGTGAGTCAATCTCAGGGGTTCGGCAGAGCCTCCGCCGTGACATGCACGCCTCATTTTGTGCACCAGTAAAAAACATATCTATGTCTTGAATTTGAAAAAAATCACATTTTATTTTTCACTAAAGAGGGGTTCAGTGACTGCGCATATGAAGCTGGTGGGGTTCGGTACCTCCAACGAGGTTAAGAACCACTGATGAACACCTTAGCGTTTGAGCTTATCTAGATTTTATGTGTTATATGACACGATATGTTTTATTAAATATGGGAATCCAACAAAATATTAATCAATTTGATGTCAGTGTAGAGATCCAGACCAGAAGTAGCTATGGCAAGTCCTGGACATAAATAATGCAAAGCGGTATGACGGTCCAAGTACAAACAAACACCGGATAATATGAATGAACAAGAATGATTAATCACTTATTTTTGAAAGTAAACAAAATATTTGCAGTTGCACACATTATAGTTATGGAAAATGTGGAGGGATGCACGAGGCATCAGAGATATGGTCTATTTGTCTTTATTATTGCCTGCTGTAATTCTGACACCTATCTGTCTGCCTCCATCTTTCCACTGATTCATTCTCTTTCTCTCTGAATGCAAGTTTAAATAAAAACTCACATACGCATCCTCGGGCCAAAGGAGCAGCAAACATTTGCATGTGATGTGAAAAAAGAAGAAGTTTTCAGAAGTCTCAAAAGAGCAGTGGTGATGTAGTGATTACAAGCATACTGTCAGCTCTGTCAGTTTTTCCACTGGTAATTTAAGCAATTAAGGAGTCCTCAGGGATTTTTTTCAGACTGGTAAAATAAAAAGAGAGAGAGAGACTTGGTGGGGACCTTTACAGGGTTCAGGCATCTTTGGAGGTCAAACTTACAAAGAGCCACCTAATTATTTCAACAAAGGAGCAAGTTAACATTGATTGCAAACTCACTACAAATTACGACAAGTCTTAAGTGGTAATCTCTCAGACAGGCAGGATCGTCCTTTTCTTTAAATTCGCTTTTATCTTCTCGCAAGGAGCTTACTTTTCCAAAGTAAAGTTCATCTCAAAGTTAAACTAATCAGACTGAAGGCAGCGAATTAATTTGAGTTTAATTGAGATCCTTCAGATGTAAATACACACATGTCATGCCCACCACAGACCTACACCCAATATATTCTATGAGACTCTAAATTTTTCCTTGCCATAACACAAGACGTCTTGTATTTGACAGACAGTTACTGAGTGTACAGATGGAGCAAGTCAAACTGTAAGGAAAGGGGGACGGCATGAAAGCGACGCTTATAATCTTCAATGCGGCTTTCATTTCTCCTTGTATTCTCCGAAACAGCACGTACATTCACGTACACTCCTGTCATTTGTTAAAGTGATTCATGTGGGGAACTGATGACTTGTAGCAGACTCGATGACATCCAAGGATCGTTCCGTTTCCCTGTTCACAGCTTCCCGCTCGCACACGGCCTAACCATTCATATCCGCATCCATGTCATCTATTTTCATTCGCAGGATTTATAACCTTCCCCATAGTTCTTGGCCTCTTCCTTTAAATCCATAAGTTGATTCACAGCTGATGTGACCCAATATTGCTGTTGTTGTTTTTTTCTCTTCTTTTCTCTCTCTCATAATGATTGGTGGTTTACAGTTTTATTACTGGGGTTTGACATATTTTCCTCGGGGTCAGTTGGCTTATTACTGGATATACTGTAAATCCTCGCTATGATTGGCAGAGGTTCATGACAACACTCGCTAAGTGCAGAGGAGTGACCAAGCTGCTGCGTACTGTCACAGTAAAATAAATTGCTGTACTGATCTAGTGACTATAAACATACTGGGCTGACAGTTTTTATGTTGGAAGTAGAACTATGGGTGTTAAATTATAATTTAATTGAAGAATTTGACATTTTGGGTGTATATTTTTGCACTAGGGTGGCACAACGATGTGGTTGCCTCACGGCAAGAAGGGCCTGGATGTGAGTCCACTGGTTAGCTGGGCGGTTTCTATTTTCAGCTCATATGTTCTCCCTGTGCCTGCGTGCATCATCTCCAGATACTCTAGCTTCCTCCCACAGTCTAAAGACTGGTTAGGTTAACAGCTGCTTCTAAACTGTCCATAAGTGTGTTTGCTCTGCAAAAGACTGGACATATGATCTACCTGTATTCTACATTTTGCCACATGACAGCCAGGACAGGCTAAATCCCCAACATTACCCAGAATTGGATAAGCGGAAGAAAATAGATCAGTCTCTAAGTATAATGCAGCTAGTGCAGAGATATCTATGCAAAAAAATCAGAAGTGTGAGATGGTAGAGAATTTACTCCAGTGTCCTGTTATATTTTAGGGAGCAAAGAGCAGACAGCTGAGTTTATTAAACTCCACCGAGACAATCTGCAAATTTCATTAAAAGTTTAATAAACTATCATCTTGTCTTTATTTTTAGTTAGCACATACCTTAAACACTTCAAGCTGTAAGCTAATGATAGTTATTTAAAGAGCAGATGCATGCTGGTGCAATAAGCTGTACATTTTGGATGCATGATCTGATTAGTCGACTAATCGAAGAAATAATCGGTGACTAGTCAACTATCAAAATAATCGTTTGTGGCAGCCCTACTTGTTACCCATACAGCAACTGCAGGCTAAGTATCACTCCTCTCCACTAGCTGTGAGCAAGTTTAGTGTACCACTCATTTACAGGCTGTCACGCAGGGCTATAGCACATTATATCACCTGCAATAATACAGGTATAAATTTTTATGTGATAAAAAATGTCAGTGCTATATTAACGCATTTATGTTCCTCAATTGCATAACAAGAAGACAAGCCCAGGCATGTCTGAAAGCAAGAGTCATGTGTCAGCATCTAATGACAAGTTAAGACCTTAAAAAAGGAAATACTTGAGCAACTTCAGGCAAAGCACAGTGCCTTACTAAATATGCAGGAAAACTGGGTGGTGGTGGTGGTGGTGGAAACAGGATATGTGTTTTGCCACTTGAGGCAAAAGAACACCACTGAGTACGACCAAGCTACAATGGACAAGATACTAGCAGCTGGTGACTCAGCCAAGCATTACTGGATCACTCACTAGTTGTGCTGCACATGACAGGAAGAGCAAATGGTGAATGGAAATTACTGATGTGTTTACATGGTGGTAAAGGTGGGCTTTCAACATCTGGTTAAAAAGCTCAACTCAAGATACAAGAGCCCATGTGGAAAATATCTTTCAGTTTTATTGTTAAACGAATGTTTTAAGCAGTTGTGTTATATTTTTACTAACAATTTCCAGGGAAAACACTACCTAGTCTACTTCCTTGCTTACATTTGACTATAATGCCACTGGTGGCACCTTGTTTTAATAGACACTTCAAATTAGGAAGTGAGTCATCAATGACAGTAGCCCATTAGGAAACAAGGCTAGAACATGCCCTTCATTTATAAATGCTGCTGCCTGCAAGCATCAGTAAAGTTTCAGTATTTTATTCT
The DNA here is from genome assembly GCF_056152115.1 of Neolamprologus brichardi. Taxonomy (NCBI): domain Eukaryota; kingdom Metazoa; phylum Chordata; class Actinopteri; order Cichliformes; family Cichlidae; genus Neolamprologus; species Neolamprologus brichardi. Next base: position 9,488,132 of record NC_142120.1, on the reverse strand, counting down.
ACACTGTCAGATACATCATTATCATAAATGTTGCTTATAATATCATAATACAATTTTGAGCCATTTTCCCCACCTCTATTGTCAAGTGATGCCTTTGTGTCAGTTGCAGGGTTAATGCTGTGAATGGGCATATTTGAACCCAAATCTTCATCTTATTCTCAACTACCAGCTGCCCGTCCATTGGATTGTAATGGCAATAAACCAGAAAGAACAAAAGCAATGAAGGAGGCTCTGATCTCTCTTTGATTTGCATATTCTCAAATATTTTTGCTCTTGCTCTGGAGTCAGAGTAGGATGAAGCATGTGGCCAGTTAGCAAACTCATTTTGGTGTATTTCCAGACTGTCACAGTTAAAAGTGAGCTGAGCCTGAGGGCGAGGCTTTCAAATTACCTGTCACTCTGGTTTCAATCCTTAAAGTCAGTCTTGAGTGTTAGGTAGTGACCAAGAGAAGGAAACCTTGGATACGTCAGAATTATTTTTCTTCAGGGATATCTTGGCTCATCCTCAGGGAGAGTCTGGGCATCTTCCTTGTGAGGGAAGAAGGGAGTAAGACTGCGGGTTCTTTGCATTAAAAGAAGCCAAATTGAGGTGGTACAGTAGCAGATTGGGATGGCTTAAACACCTCCCTCTGGAGATATTCCGGGCACGTTTAACTGGGAAGAGACCTTTTAGGCAGAACCGGAACATGCTGAAGGGATTACATATCCAATCTGGCCTAGGAATGCATTAGGATTTGCTTTTATCCACAGCAAAGAAATGCAATAACATGGTTTCAAACTACTGCCCCAACCACAGTATACATTGGCAGCATAATTTTTTTATTCACACTTGCAGTTTGTTATTCAATCTATGTCAGAGTAAAAACCAAAATTTATGTTTAAAGTTAATTTTCTACTGCTTTTATACTGTGCACCAATGAAAGTCTAAGCAGGATGTTACATAATGGGCTCCAATTGGTTGAAGGCAACACATAAAAAAATGGAGGGAGAAGAATAAAGGTAATGAGTCAGGCAGCCCTGAGCTCCAGAAGGGGGGACCCATAAAGTCTGAGATTGATAGAGTTTTTTAATGTGTCCAGAGTCACATCTTGTTAAAGGGCCCTGTAATTCCTCCCAGTGCCTGTGGGATAGTATCACATCCTCAAATCAAACTTCAGGTTTATGACATTGGGAGACGGGTCAGGAAAGGACATTATAGCTTTACTGACTCAAAGGCATAGCCTAGGAAATGGCAGCTGTTCTAGAAACCATTTAGAGTTTTCAACTCAGATTGTGGAATGGAAACGAGCGGCACCAAGTGAGAGAAATCTGTAGCGTTGGGGAATGCAAAGAAGCATAAAACATATCCCATGGCGTTATTTTTTGTTTTTCTAAAAGGGCATCGATTGGATATATGCTAATCTTATGAAATAAACCACAACAACCACAACAGGTGAAACCGGGGTCAACAGAGAACACGGCACTAAAAATAAATTGGACTAAAAAACAAGTGATGAACAGGCACTAATCTGAAACGGCCCAAGTTCTTGTATTTGCATGGGAGAAAATGCTATTTGCTCTTAATGTATGCATGTTTGTACCACACACACACACCCACACACTCATACACATTCACAATAAAATGTCACTGGTAATGGTCTTTTTCAACTTCTTTGACTGTGACATTTAAAAATCTTTGAAAAGGCGAGGCCAGTTTGCTGCAGGGTGGCGCAGAGAACAGTGAAAGCAGGCTCACTATTGTTTGCGATTTTAATTGCTAATCTGATAGCGAGGGACAAGATTAGATGTGGGTTTTAGTTTTTCAAAGGAAATGAAAATCAGTTGTTGCTTGTGCTTCCCCAGCAAGGAATTCAGCTCTGCTAGTGGTTTCCTAAGCTGCATCGACTGTGGCACAAGAGTAAATGACTCAGCAGAACACACGACATCAAGGGAGTGAAGCAAAAAGGGAGCTGCTACCAAAAGAGGAGCTTCCATTTCAAACTTACATCTGTTTCTCCTATTTTGAATCAATATGAGATGCAAAGGTCAAAAGAGATAGAGAGGAAAGTGAGTAAGAGAATGACAAAACAACTGGATATCTTGTTGGGAACAAATACAGAAAAGATTCTGTAGATTCGACACCAACCTCTACTACATCAAAGTTTTCCAATAGACTCCAGTCTTCTTTGTTCTCCCAACAAAGCTCAGGACTTTTGTCTTTGTCTCCCTGTGAGTCAGCGCAGCCAACTAAGCACCAACTATTCACCAACTCACCAGACTGCAGAGGAAGCATGAAAATGGGTTTTAACAAAATGTTTCCAAGCATCCAGTCATGTCTTCTTCAGCACATAAATCCAGCAGAGCATCAGTTTCAGAAATAATGAGCGCTAACAGGGGAGGATTGGCTATCTCAAGACAGGAGAGAAGAGTAAAAATGCCAAAAAAGAAAGAAAAAGATACAGTGTTAATATATTAATTGGTGTAGAATCACTTCAACAACTGAGAAATGCAAAAATCTGACATTTTAAAAAGGGGATTTTTCACTAATTAAGTAAAGAAAGGTATTTTACACAATGTGATCTTTGAAACTTCATTGATTCATTCATTTACTTTTGATCTGCTGTGTTAACCCTTTACTGAGAATTATAACTACACAACTAATACGCTGTTATTACAAAAACTGTGTGAAATACAATCTACTGATGAAGTACAACATACTTCAAAATACACAAGAAAAAATGTGTTACTTGTTATATTTATGACAGTCTTAATAGACAGTTGACATAAAAGTGTGTAACCAGGACTTAATTGACTTGTATCTGTTTTACTTAACTGGAATACTTATTGTACATGTAATAGCAGGATTTCCTCATATTTCCTCAAATGAGCTACAGATTAAGGGATTTTCAAATTTGGTATTGCGCGTTGTGGACAAGCTAACAGTGTTTTTGTTGTATTACACTGATTGTTGAACCTTTGTTCATGTTTCATCCATCCATACAGAGCTGCTTATCCGAGGCTGCAGTGTGAGCAGCCTAAGCAGAGATTCCCAGACTTCCCTCTCTTCAGCCACTTCTTCTAGTTCCTCCATGGGAACACCGAAGGGGTTCCAGCTCTGAGATATCATTTCTGCAGCGTAAACTGGGTCTGCCCTAGAGCCCTCCTCCCAGTTGCTTATGCCTGAGAAACCTAGGAAGTGTCCAAACGGTGTCCTGAACAGCCTTAAATCACTCATAGAAACATGTATTTTTTAATGCAATGATAACTTTAGTTCATCACCAGTGTTGGGAAGGTTACTTTTAAAATGTATTCCATTACAGAATACAGAATACATGCCCCAAAATGTATTCTGTAACGTATTCCGTTACGTTACTCAATGCGAGTAACGTATTCTGAATACTTTGGATTACTTAATATATTATCATGCTGTTTACAACTACATGAATGTACTATTGCTGTGTGATTTATTACTGTTACTGAAAGTCCGCGGCTCCGAACCGTAGTAAAGGGACCTCTGGCTAATACGGTAGGTTCTGTGTCGGGCTCATAGCTGAAAACTAGCTTTACTTTGTTGTCTGGGTCAACTTTGCTAGCGAGAGACAGAGAGAGGCGTTAAAAGGCTGCTCCAACTGAACTTATTGTTTTTGGAGGAAAACACGAACACGGTGTACAGTCAAGTCTTAATAGCCTACTTACAACTGGGCTCGTCAGGCTCTCTTCTTGGCTGCAGTGGTTATTATTATATTTACATGCTTCCAGCTCCCGTTTTTGCTCGATGACAGCTCGTACTTTTCCTTTTTCTCCCTCCCTCCCTCCAGACACATAACGTGTATGGCAGTCCATTCTCCCTGCAGCACGGACTACACTGTCTATGATGCTACATTCTTTAGAGCTATACCGGTAGCATTCTGCCTATTAGCTTAGCACAACAACAACAAAAAGGCCTCTCTCACCCAGGAAACACGCAGAGCGAGAGCGTCACCCTGTAACCATGGCAACCGTAACGCTGCCACCTGGAACGACAGAACGTAGCTGTCAAACAAAACCCAAACAGGCCTGACCCGCGACAATATGAAACAGAGAAGTACCGCCGTGTAATCCATTTATTTCAACAAAGTAACTGTATTCTAAATACCACCTTTTTAAACGGTAACTGTAACGGAATACAGTTATTCATATTTTGTATTTTAAATACGTAACGGCGGTACATGTATTCCGTTACTCCCCAACACTGTTCATCACTAATTCATAAATATCAGCTTTAGTGAAAATAACTAAATGCCTAGTTGTATATGTCAATAGACTGGTACTTAGCACTTTTCTGCTCTGTCTGAGTAGTTAAAGTGCATTTGTTACAGGCCACTTGCACTCATTCACACTTTTCCATTAAGTCCTACCTAATACACACCCAGAGTCCCATTAAATGGTGTATCAGGGGCTTTTGGCGGTACCACAGCTTGCCCCGAAACACTGCAACAAGTATATTAAAGGAAGGAGCCTTAGATCAAACTGCCAGACTTCCCTTTCAGCAAATGACCCACTCTAACATCTGACCCACAAACAGCCCCAAAATAAATAAATCCATCCATCCATCCTATATATTTTATCCAGGTTTGGGTCACAGGGTAAGCAGTCTGAGCAGAGAACCCCATATTTCTCTGACTCTCCCAGTAGGACACCCCCAAAATACCTCAGCTAGGACAATATTGTCAAAAATGTGCTAATAACAAATAAATTATCATCACTTGTTTTTGCACTAAAAGGTTATTCTATGAAATGTAAAATTAAAAAAAAAATAGCTATTTTTAGCTTACTCTCATCTAAAGGGACCTTTTCTGGAGTTCACCACATGAGGTTGGGGAAATGAAGCACAAGTTGACGCCACACATCATGATCAAAGACTGATTACTAGATAATGGAAATTGCTGTAATTGGGGAGGGGGAGGGGGGGATTCATAACAAACCGTAATGAGAGAGCCATTACAAAATCTCATCTCAAATATGAAATCAGAGCATCCTATCAGGAAAGACCAAACTGAATATTTCCCCACTATCTGCAATCCTTTGAAGTAATCTAATTTTGTGAGGAGAAGAAATTGGCAGTCAGATTAATATCTTAAAATTGTAACATTTGGTTGACAGATAAGCATCCGCGTTGCATGAAATATGAACGAATAAAGCTCACAGGGAGCAAAAATTAATATATTGTGGATATTAATTTAGCCTTAGTGACATTTACAAAATGATCATTACTGCTGAATTATTATTTGGTGTTGCACAACTTATAAATTCAGGATTTTGTCCACCTCAACCTCTGACAAATACCCAATTGATAGCATTTTAATTTGCACATCCATCAGTGGGTTTTTTGTTTGTTTGTTTTTTCTGTTGTACTTCATTCTGTCCTACATAATTCCTACTTTTCACTCTGGTCTCACCAGTTCTTGAGGGAACAACTGACCACTGCGAGGTAGGGAAGCTCTACAGCAGAATGGCACCCATGCATATCTTACAGAGCAGAACAAGAAAAGAACACAGTGACAGAGATACGTTAAAAGTAACTTGGAAGTGGGGGGAAAAGTAAAATCCATTCTTTTGACTTGTACTGCTTTCATTAAAGATGTCACCGTGGTGACTCTTGGGACGGGAGGGTAGAGGGTGAGAGGAGGGCAATTGCTCAGATAAGTTACAAAGTCGGATGTAAGTCGAAGACTGACTACGGTTCAACAGTTGCTTCTAAATTTGCATTAGACTAAATTATCTGGGTCCAGTGCTGATCTGATTCAGCTGCATAGAAGAGAACACAGCCCAGACTAGCAGAGCAGACATGGTGCTGCTGTTCAACATCCAGAACAACTGTCTCTGAGGCATTTTTCCTGGATCACTGGCACTTTATGAATAGCAAGCATGGAAGCAGAACTTGAATTATTATAAGAAACAAAAAGCGTCACGGTGTGAGGGAAGACACAGACGCGAGGTGGAAAGAGATTAAGATGGAAGAGTTCTCTAGCTCTGTGATGGAATTCTGGTGCAGTGTTGGGGATGTTTTTGTTCGGCAATGGATATTTATGTACATGGGAAACATTCTTTATGCAGGTTTCTTAACTGGTGTTGCAAAAATATGGCTGTATGTCTATGTACAGTAATATGCAAATGGCTTGAGTCACACGTTTTTTAAATATTTCACTGGGGAAAAAGTTTGCAATCATGCCAGTATTTGGTATTCCCACCTTTACTCTCCAATACAGCCCAAACTATCTTAGGTAAGGTTTTGTAGCCGAAAACTAGCTTTACTTTGTTGTCTGGGTCAACTTTGCTAGCGAGAGACAGAGAGAGGCGTTAAAAGGCTGCTGCAACTGAACTTATTGTTTTTGGAGGAAAACACGAACACGGTGTACAGTCGAGTCTTAATAGCTTACTTACAACTGGGCTCGTCAGGCACTCTTCTTGGCTGCAGCGGTTATTATTATATTTACATGCTTCCAGCTCCCGTTTTTGCTCGATGACAGCTCGTACTTTTCCTACAGTAATATGCAAAAGGCTTGAGTCACACGTTTTTTAAATATTTCACTGGGGAAAAAGTTTGCAATCATGCCAGTATTTGGTATTCCCACCTTTACTCTCCAATACAGCCCAAACTATCTTAGGTAAGCTTTCTTGTATTTTCAGGAATAGTTCTCCAGGCTTCTAGAAGGACATTCAAAGCTCTTCTTTGGATGTCGGCTGACTTTTGTTCTGTTCTCTGTCATGATGATCCCACACTGCTTCAATAATGTTGAGGTCTGGGCTCCGGGGGAGGAAGTTCATGACTGATAGTGTTCCACTGTGTGTTTTTCACAGGTGTGCTTTTATTTCATTGACAGTATGTTTGGGATCTGTGCTATATTGAAAAATGAAGTTGTTGCCAATCAGACACTTTCCAGATGGTACTGGATGATGGATCAAACTACGACAGTACTTTCCTTTGTTTATAATTCAATCACTTCTGACAAGATTGTCAACACCACTGTATGAAATGCAGCCTGTCAGAGTCTGCACCGTGTTTTACAAATGGCTGTAGATACTCATTGTTGTACCGCTCTCCTAACCTCCTCCATATATACTAACAATAATATTATATTTGGATAAATCACTCCTTAAGAACTGTTGCCACTGCTTTTTCAGCCTTTTCTCCTTGACAGCCACCCTTCCATGGAGACCATTTCTGATGGATAAACTGAAGGGCCAAATGCACCTCTCAGGTCACGTGTCAAGTTGTTGCTGGAGTTTTTATCCTGTTTTCTGTTAATCTGCTATAGTTAGTTTCTTAGGCCTGCCCCGTTCTTTTTGTCCTCCACCCCAGTTTCCTAAAATGCTTTAAGTACACACTGCACACCATACAGCGTACACTTTGCTAAGTTTTAAGCTAATATCACCTTGGTAATGTAAAAAATATTTTTCATGCCTGCCAAAATGTGTTATCTTTGACATTTTTCATACATTTAGGTAGAAAATGAGAACAAATTATATGTTTTTGCAACAGGCTGCTGGGAACACGGTGTCTAAAATTGCCCATCCCTTAAGTTAGGGTGTTTCTCTATGCTCATCGAGTGCGTGCCGCCGTTTTGGTGAAGTTTTCAATTTTTTAGCGTGGCACCACAGCCGCCGCAGCTGGACTGAAGGCACGATTATCTGTTCATGTCAGTCTTTGTCAAGATTTGAATGATATTGCAAGCTCAGATATATACATGGCGAGCTGTTGCAACAGTTTGAAAACTTGAGACTTTGTGGAAAAACTGAAAAACTAAATACTAAGTCTGTGCTTCCAGTTTTGACTTCTTTGCTTCCTATATCAGCGTTTGGTGGTGGTAGTGTCTGAGTAATCGTTCAGGAAGCAGCTACTGTTCAAAGAAAAACTTTGAAAGAGCTTTAGAAAGTCTGGAGAAATATTACCCAAGACTACTTTAAAAAATTACAAAGAGAGGTTCTGTGGAAGTGAGGCTTTTGCGCAGTACTGCACTTGACCAGTTACAACACTGAAGCCACTTCTTAAATGGTAAATGGCCTGCATTTGTATAGCGCTTTACTCAGTCCCTAAGGACCCCAAAGCGCTTTACACTACATTCAGTCATTCACCCATTCACACACAGGCAATGGCAAGCTACGCACTGACAGAGGCGAGGCTGCCGGACACTGGCGCCACCGGGCCCTCTGACCACCACCAGTAGGCAAACATGGGGTTAGTATCTTGCCCAAGGATATTTGGCATGCAGCCAGGAAGCAGCGTGGGATCGAACCACCAATCTTCTGATTAGTGGCTGACCTGCTCTGCCACCGGAGCTACAGTCACCCCATACATACTTCTAAATGTCGTCTGAACAGCCAGAACAGCTCTAACACATTGTTCCGACCCTGGAGCTCTAAAAGTGTTCTGTGGATGTCCTCAAAGGATTTGTCTTGTTCTCCTTATTCTTCTTTTTCTTTCTGTTGTGGTTTTAATGTTATACATGTTATGTAAGAGAAATGCATTAATTATTAAACTAGACCTATTTACTTAATTGTTTGCTTAATTATTATCTCTGGCTGTCAATTTTCTAATAATGCAAGTGATTTAACTACTTAGGAAAAGCTCAACAATGAATGGGATATTTGTTATTTTTTCATATTATTGAATTGATCTTTTGCATTTGTCTCTCAGAAAATCGAATTAGCTGTTTAGAGACAAAAGAAAAAATAATTCAATGAAACTGAATTCAACTTGAGTCATATAGCATAACAACAGTTGCCTCAAAGCACTTTATATTGTAAGGCAGAGACACTACAATAATAGAAAAAATAGATTTGTGCTCATTTTACACATTTTTAAAAACAAATTTGTTGTGATTATAAACTATAAACTGTTGACTTTTACTGAAACTGCTCATCGTTTTGTGAACCCTTTCCTTCACCATTCAGCCTAACTCCTGAACACATTTCAGGCACATAGATTTTGCCAGCTTTAAGCCCTGCAGGAGAGAGATGGAGATAAAGAAAGAACGAAAGTTGCACTTGTCAAAGAATTTAACTTGTCAAAAGTCAAGATGACAGAGATATAGAGCAATTCATTTTAAAAGAGGTTATCTAACCACTGGATGTGGATGGGGATTTAAAAGCTATGCAGGTGAAAATACCACTTTCATTGCTATAGCATAATCTAGCCCCAGCCATAGATATGGAAGCAGCAAAACATCAGGCTTGTTCACATTTTGTCTGACTGGAAAAATATAATAGGTAAAATGAACTATACGACAGAGCAGAGGGAAACACAGCTGGGTAAGAAAAGAAGTGTAACTGAATAACACAAAGAAAAGAAAAACATCATCCATTTAGTGCTAATGCAAACACTTACTCCAATAACTCCTCTGCCATTGATTTCACAGCCAGAGAGAATTTGTGTTCAATACGCAAGTTATTCAGCACAACCATTCACTGTGACCGTCTCAGCTAGGGTAAATCAATTAAAGTTAAAAATCAAATCTCATTTAATTTTGCCGGTACAAACTCCCTTCAGTGGGATTTTATGTAAAAAAAAATAATAATATAGGTGTGAAAGACGGGGAAAGAAAGTCAGAAATCAACAAAAGCATTAAGGGAGCTGAGAAGAAATGAAAAAATTGAATAGTAAGAGAAAGTGTTGTGGATAGAAACCAAATATCATATCTTCAAAAGGAAGCTTTTTCCTTGAACAACCTGACTATTTTAAGGCAAGACTGAAATGTGACAGGAGAATAATGGCCTGATTCTTATAATTCAAACTGCATGTATTAATGGCTTGTTGGAGGCGTGGATGCCATTGTAAATTTGTATTTGTATTTGGCTATGAATGCCATTTATGCCATTGTGAATAGCAATTCATTTCTGTTTTGAAGTAAAATCAACACATGGGTTACACCAAGTTTTTTAAATTTGAGGCAACATTTTGCAATCATGTACTATTCTTTAAAATTAGGCTTGAATACATTAAATGATGATATCTTTGAAGAACAAAATATTAGCAGCTACTCACTGTACAGTTCTATAGCAGACTTTTCTTATTTACTGAAGTGAGGCTTGAGGCTGATTCCACTGCTTGAGCCCACTCATAACTCATCAGAAGGAATCATGTCACACAGAATTTGGCAGACAGTCAGCATAAAGTTGCATTGCACTCACACAGAATACGGACAACTTAATATTGGCAAGTGCAAAGACCCAGAGGACTGCTCGAGTTCAAATCTATAATTTAGTACTATGTAAATGAAAAATACTATAAAGCGCAATTTATCTATTTAAATTTTTAAGATTGTGCCTGAATTATTTCAGTGTGCTTCCTCACATTTGGTTATATATCATTAATTACCATCCATCCATTTCCACTTATCCTTATCAGGGTCGCAGGGGGCGCTGGAGCCTATCCCAGCTGTCATAGGGCGAGAGGTACACCCTGGACAGGTCGCTAGTCTGTAGCAGGGCTAACACAAAGAGACAGACAATCATTCGCACTCACATTCACTCCAGCATTCACACCTATGGGCAATTTAGATTTTTCAGTTAACCTATCCCCACTAACTGCATGCCTTTGGACGGTGGGAGGAAGCCGGAGAACCCACGCAAACATGGGGAGAACATGCAAACTCCACACAGAAAGACCCCGGCCTGATGGTGGAATTGAACTCAGGACCTTCTTGCTGTGCGGCAACAGTGCTCACAGTGCCTAACCACCGTGCTGCCTTATAATTCCCTTATAATATAATTTATTGGAATAGAATATATATAATATAAATTTTTGTTTTAAATTAGTTGTTGATAGAATTCTAATGTATTTGTTTTCTTGTTTTCATGACAGGTGTTCTAATACATTTGTTAAGCCCATATATAGATAGTATTTTGTTTAGTTTTTGTAAACCAAAAACCAAAACAAAACAGGAAAATCTGCATTTAATAGGTCTATATAGACAGCAATCAGGGTCATAAGTAAAGTTCAAGACTATTACCATAAAACACAGAGTGCAAAGAGGAAATAGCTTCTACTAATTTAAAGGTGATCACATTTCAAATCTTCGACCTGCTTTCATGATCCATCCATCTACAGGATGATGGATCATTGGGCAGGCTGTGGTATCAGTCTACTCGTTGTTTGACATAACATTTCAATCCATATATAAATATGCTAACACTTATATTGTTTTAAAATTTGACATAGAATACAGGAGTCCGAGAGTATAAATCCACTTTGAGATTTATTCCAATAATTTGGCATAAAGTTTAGGGCCATGGCTCCAGATGAACCAATCCAAGCTGTATAATTAAAGCCAATGGCAGCTGAATTAAATAACATTCATCATTTCAACACAATGCAACACTCTACTGGGAAATCTTGTGTGCTGGCATTTATGTGGATGTTACTTGACATGTACCACCCACCTGACCAAATACATAATTCCATGTAATGGCACTCCCAAGATCAGTGGCCTTCCGCAGCCTGCCAGCCTGTGAAAACTGTCCAGAAATTGCTTGAGGAACATAACAAAGAACCTAAATTGTTGACCTTGCCTCCAAACGCCCCAAATCCCAATCCAATCAAACAGCCGTGGGATGCACCAGAATGAGCCAGAACACAACTGAGCCCCCACGCTGCAACCCACTCAAAGGGTTTACTGCCAACATCCAGCTGCCAGTCACCACAGGACACTATGAGGTTCATTCTCCATAATCCGCTAGGTTAGAGCAGTTGTGGGGATGCTATAGGGCCATACCCAAAAATTAAAAAAATAATATTACTTTTGCATCTCTTTTAGTGTCAGGTTGACATTTGGTAGTTTTGATTAATTAAAAGAAAAACTATCAAGTGGGACGGCATGAAATTTGCCTGATGCATTTATTTCTTTCCCAAAATGTACTTCCCTCAAAATAATTCTCTCACTCTATCACTGTCATGTTATCTAGCAGCACCAAATGTTCACATGCTTACAGGCCAAATTAAGAGAGAGAAACCTGTCAAACATTACACCTGCATCACTACGTTATGGCTGTCAAGGTGACAATATCATTTACCTCAAAGGCCGGTTGTACCACTTCCCCTACCAGTGGCAGACGCCTGCAGACAACGGTGTGTTGGCGGTTCTTTGTGTCTGGGGATGGGCGTCCGGGTACCCACCGGCTCACTCCTTGGTGGCTGCTTGTCGGGGCCTGGAGCCTGGGGCTCGCTTGGGCCCCTTCGGGGGTGGGGTGCCCTCGGCCTGGGGCACGGTCACTCTGGCACAGCTGGCTGCCGGCGTAACTCACGGGCACGTCACTGCAACCCCCCTGGCCTCTGCTCCGCGGATACTGAGTGACCCCTCATCTGGGGCTTTCCTCAGCTCTTTCTGGGATAGTGGCGCGGCTGCTCCTCTGTTGGTCTTCCTTGGTCTCTTGTGTTCTGAGGGCCTCTGGATGTCTGGAGTCTTGATCTCCTCCATACCTGCTTCATGCCCTGGAGGACGGGGCTGTGGCTCCCCACACCCTCTAGCAGATCATTACATGAAGGAACCTTTTAAAAAAAAGCGCGCTCATGCTCACAGGTGTACACACAGGTGCTCACACACACAAACTACACCCTTTCTGGCTCCTACCTCAAAGCACACTGTGCGCTGTCGATCTTACGTGCTGCACAATAATGTTTAATATTTAGTATTTACTGTTATATTCCCATAGATCATCGTGATGTTGTTTATTATTTATTCTTTTTTTCTTTCTTTTTCTTTTCTTTTTCTCTTTTTTCTTTCTCAACAGGTGATCCAGGTGATTGATATATGTATTTTTTGTCTGCTTATTTTGTTGTTTTTTGTTTTTTGCCCTTTATCCCCGTCCCTCTTCCCCGCTGTTTTTCTTTCCCTCTTTCTTTCTCCCCTTTCTTTTCTCCAGTCAAGTCTGTCCCGTATTTAACAGGTAAAAATAAAATAAACAATAAAAGGTCAATCAAATGGAACAATACGGCAAGGCCGGGATGCTCCATTTGGTAAAGTAAATCCGTTGGGCATCTTTCTTCGCCTTTAGACAATAATTCTGATGGCAAAAGAGCCAAACGGGACAGGCAAAAGAGGAAAAAAAAAAAAAAAAAAAAATATGGCCGGTCGTAGTCTTCTGAAACTGTGGTAAAAATGAAACCTTGTAGAGTCCAAATGACTCTTACAAAGTTTTCATTTTTCTTCGGAGTTCAGAAAAATGCTCCAGCTGAAACACACCTACTTAACGATTTGCCTAGAAATAAGCTGGGAGCTGACTGCATAATCAGCTTTTGTAAGTGGGGTAAATTTGCAACTTGAATGATTTAGGAAATTTTAATGAACTTGTAACTAGTTTAAAAAAAAAAGTCCTCTGATTTCATGGTAATAAATGTTCCCCCTTTTCCCCTCCCCCTTTTGTGCATTTCATCATTTCCTTTACTTTTTCTGTGTATGTATGAGAAACTTAGGTAAGCTGAAAAGGAGAACAAGGTTATGTGATATTCTAGGAAAGAAAAGAAAGTTGGAAAAATATATTTATAAATATACAAAGTAGTAGTAGTCATAGTCAACATTATCAACATTTTCCAGATCAATGAAATAATTTCAGTTTTTTTTAAAAGTCAGACTTAAATATTTTTTCTGGATGATAGTTAAAAACAAATACCTGTGGCGATAACTGTGTAATGGTTAAAAAAGGTACCATGGATACATACCAGATACATACCATACATACATACCATAACAATCCATCATTGTAGCTCAATGAATCAATGATCTAGACAAAAAATCTCTATTAATTTATAAAAGCTGTCCCTTAAAATGTCCCACCCTCCAGCTTGTCTTGGCAATCATCTCCATGAACACCTTGTTTTTCATCAACATTCAAATGGTGCTAATCAGTCGCAGGCAGCAATGTAGATTAACATACAAAGCACAGTGGAACAATGCCATTATGAGATAACATACAAATTACTGAACCCGACTGAATACACAAATAAGAAATTTGTGATAGCCATAACATGCAAAATACTGTTTACTGTACCAGGTTTGCCAATATAATTCCTCAAAAACAGTCATAAAATAGAGAATATGACCGCTGCTATTACATAATGAAATTTCAAAGACATGTGACTGTATAGTGTTGCCAGAAACAATGGTTTTCACGAACTCCTGCATACCCGAATTTTTTGTCTTCACAGCGAGTATCAAGTGAAAAGTAAAATGAAATATAAGTTACTGAAAGCAAAAGGAATCACTTTCATTCATTATGGATAAATGGATGACATGTTGGCTTTGTTTATTTCAAATGATGCATGAATACAAAAAAAGTATGTGAGGAATTCAGCAACGTGTCTGTAGTTGGACCAGAAGCTACATAATAAATATTTCAAATTGCCATAAGCCTGGCTAGCAAAGCAAGGACTGAAATATGTCGGCCTAGAATATCTTTTGGGAAGGTGGGTCGTGTTATTGTTGCAGCACAGCACGGTCACAGTTGATGTTTTGAAAGAGAAACCAAGGTCATTCAGAGATTCCAGAGCGCATACAAAAACAAGACATGAACACCAGCAGGAACATTTTATTTTAGATTAGGAGCAATGATGTACAGTGTGTACCAGGACTGTGCCAGTGGAAACCCCAGACCCATTAGGTTGTAATCTAATTAACTACTAAATTAATACATAAATAATTCATTAAAATACAATTATTATGACTTAATAACTGGTTATTTGATGCTTATGTTCACCAGTTTGTTGGGCTAAGTCCTCCTTTGTGGTGACCAAGTATTTAAGTGTTAAAATATTAGTGTTTTGGAGATTAATGTTAGAAAAGTCACAGAAGATGGAAGACAGAGGATAGTCTGTGTATTCAAACCCACCTCTGGCGCTGGTGCCCTGCCCTCAATTTTAAATGCATATAGACACTGAGGGTTTTCGGGAGGAGCCGTGCTGCTCTCTGGCAAGAAGCACCATGCCCTCCTGTGTTTTAAATGCACTTTAGAACAACACGCAGCAACACTACATATGAGCGGGCGGAGGGAGGTTTGGGGTCTTCACTCACTCAAGCGTCAGGGCTGGGGGGGCTGGGAGGAGGTGCTGGCCGTCGGATTGGGGTCTGGGATGCGGGGCCTCCCTGCTACTGTAGATAAGGAGGTGGTCTGCTTTCCTCCACCCCAGAGAGAAGGGTTACATCTCCTGGGGCTGCAGTTTGCCCCTCTGGGGGCAGGGGTATCCGGACCTGGGATATAGAGTATGTTTGGGGAGTGAGAATGTGTGTACAGTGTCTATTTTTGTCTGTCTCCACGTCAGATGAGTGCTGAGTATTTGGTTGTGTATATGGGGGTGGGAATGCTCGTTTGTGTCTGCGTGCGCCTGTTCGTCTGTGTCTATATGTCAGCTTGGGTCTTAGACTCAACCTCTCTGGGAACATCTCAGGCTCTCCGAGGTATGGAGACCTATCTCCCCTCACCACACTCCCTGCCAGTGGCTGATGCCCTCAGACTGGCTGCCAGCAAAGCCCACGGGCACGTCACTGCGACCCCCACTGGCCTCTGCTCCGTGGCTGCTGGGTGACCTCTCGTTTAGGGCTCTCCTCAGCTCTTCCCAGGAGGGTGGCACGGTTGCCCCCCTGGTGGTCCTCCTCGGGTCCTTGTATTCTGGGGCCTCTGGATGTCTGGGGCCTGGATCTCCTCCATACCTGCTTCATGACGGGGCTATGACTTCCCAGACTCCCTAGGAGTCATTGTTATATGGAGAAACCTTTTGAATACAAGCGTGCCGATCCACACAGGTATGCACACAGGTGTTCACAGACACAAACTACACCTTTCTTGGCTGCTACCTCAAAGCACATTGTGCGCTGTTGATCTTGCGTACTGCACAATAACATGTAATATTTAGTATCTACTGTTATCTACTGTTAGCTAGTTTATTGTGTTTGAAATAAAGACTAATGAATACTAAAGCATATGATATTGCATGTTCTTGACTTTTGTGCTAGAACTGGGAAACAAATGTAATGTGTGTGTCTAGCTGCCTCTCACTAGCAGCAGGCAGCACTGATGTTTGAGCTCTATTGTGTGTTTTCTGTCTGGCCCACATTATGGTGGGAGTATAACATTGCTTTAACCCTTTCATGCATCAGTTATGAATCAATCAGGATTTTTTTATTCATCTTTAGGCATGAAAAGATGAATAAAAAAAATCCTGATTGAGGTTGTCATAACTGATGCATGACAAGGTTAAATACAAATAATTACAATGAAAAACGTCATACATCTATAGTAACATTAAATGACCAGTGGGTGGCAGGGTATGGAGTGACACATCAGTGTCCAATGTAGTGGTTTATGTGCAAGTATAATATCAACACTGACACAAATACAAGCAAACAGCCTTCGAGTAGCTGTCCACTGTAGTGACCACTGTGCGTGAAAGGGTTAAAAAGTGCACACTAATCCCAGTCCTGCCCAAGGGGCAATAGTGTAGGTTAATGGCAATCTCACAACCAGAATAACAGGATGATGTAACTATGGAGAAGATAGCCCAACCCTAGTTTGTGCTTCACCCCTGGAAAATAAAAACGAGAAACGACATAAATCAAATCAAAGACTCGAGCAAAACTGGCATCACTGCAGCTGAAAAGTTGATTAAGCTACTCAGACCAATAGCAAGTGTCATCACAATCACATGTGAAGAAGCGCAGTGCACAGTGTCTATCTTTGCATCACTTAAGGCTAAATTGTTGAAGGATTTCTTAAAACTGCACTAGTAATAGAGATGAAGCAGAGGCCAGAGAGCTTGCGCTGCATAAAGCATCTACCTTAGGCTGAAGAAGCTGCCATTTATAAATGGGGAGAAGGCAGATGAGGTTTTTCAGTGCCTCCTTAGAGAGCCAGGAGGGCTGTAGGACCAGAAATTAAGATCATATTTTCTTCTTTTCATTTGTAGCAGTGTTAGCACAGCATCCAAGCACAACTCATGAATACCAGATTTGTTACCTCATACTTTCAATTTAGTTGTGTGTCTGTTTATGTGTGCTTTCGTGCTCTGGTGATTAATCTTAGAGTTAATACAAAAGACGAAGAAGAGTCTGGACTACAAGGAGTGACAACCAGGCATCACAGGCAGTTCTGTGGGAGAAAACGTTTGTTGTCATCAAATCTACTCAATATAAAAGACTGCAGGTAGCCCCTGAAAAACGTTGTCTTTGTGGAGAAATATTAGACAAGAGAGTTGGGTTTAAGTACACGCTTATTAAAAAGGACTCGAATCTTGGACAAAGGAAGAACACTCTCAGAAGTTTGTCATAATCTCCATTTCCAACCAGTGGTTTGCAAAGCATAAAGCGAGTAAGGTTAATTTCTGTGAAACGATCCAGTCTCCTTTCTCTGCTGCCATGAATATAATGAAATTAGTCACAACTTCATGAGTGACTCATAATATATTTTACACTCTCAACAGTAATTATTTTGAAAACATTTTTTTTTCCTCTCAAATCAAAGTCTGTTTCCAGGAGTCAAACTATTGTGCAGATTTTGGTTAGCGTCAATGTTAGGTTCTTCCATTTCATTCTCTTTACAGCCTGTTCTGGAACCGCTACTATTACTAAATGTGTGTTCATATCAGATAGTTCAGAACTGTTAAACTGGTAAACTTGCACAAGTTTATTCTCCACATCAGTGCTCAATTTAAAAGTACTAGAAAAGGGAAAAAAATATTTTAGACCGACAGTAATCAAATCTGCTGCTCTAATACAGCAGTCCCCAACCTTGTTTGCACCACGGACAGGTTCATGTCCAACAATATTTTCACTGACCGGCTTTTAAAGTGTCGCAGATTAATACAACAAAATAAAACCAGTACCGATACAAAAAAAAAAAAAAGATTTATTCATAAGACACGGGAAAAGACCCTGGGAAACCGAGTTAACAATAAAAATGATATAATAAGTAACGATTAAAAAAAAAGATAAAAACCCTGAAAATCAGCATGTCAACATATCAACATATCAATATGCTTCGAACAATGTAGCAAGAATCACTTTTCTGATAAAACAAAGGTTAGGCAAAAACAAACATTTTTATTGTGCAAAAGTCTTCAGCCACCTCTCTGATCTTTATATTTTACTAGCAAAAAAAAAGACTTTTGATAACTCACATGAGATTGAAAGTCAATATTTGGTGTATGAGAACCATAATATTCTTCGCACTTCTTCCGTAATTTCTTTAATATTCCTCAGAACAAATTCTCCAGGCTTCTTGAAGGACATTCAAAGCTCTCCTTTGGATATTTACTGCCTTTTTGTTTCACTATATGTAAAGATCATCCCACACTGCTTCAATATTGGTGAGGCTGATTAATGACTGATAGCGTTCCTCTAAGTGTTTTCAGTAAATGAAATGAAAATAAAAAGTCATAAAATGATCTATAGGTGAACCATAAAAATGCTGATTGTGTAGTTTAAATGATGCCTTTTGTTATCACTGTACTTACCCACCACTACTCAAGATGGCAGAACAAAGACCACTTTTTTCTTCTACCCTATTCTTTTGTCTTACATTCAACATTTTTCACATATTTTGACCATTCTTTCTCTTCAGCTCTTCACCCTGACACTGCTTCCTTGTATATACATATATTTTTAACCTCAAAATAATCAGCTCTTCCTCCTCATTCTCAGCTCTCCCCTTGAATCGCTTCTCTATTTCCCATTTCTGTCTCTTGAATTCCTCCAGTTTTCTCATATTTGCATGTAAATATGCCGTCTGACTTCCTCGTCTCCCTTCTTTTCTTCCCTTCCTACCTCCCTCTATCTTACCTTTGGCGGAGGTTGCCTTTCGTCTTCCACGCTTGTCTCTGACACTTGTTGACTTCCCCTCGACATGTCTCCTCAGGGAAATTCCGCTGCCACCTTAAGTGCTTTTCCATTACTCTGAAAACTCAGGGGAACTTTTGTAAGATCAAGCCTTCAAGGGATGAGGGAGTAAAGGCATCCTCAAGGGGTGTATCTTTCTCAGAATTCATTGTGATCAATCAAGTTCTCAGGCAAATAAGAATAGACACATCCAGCAGTAGTTAATTATGTTATTTTACAGAAAATGTGACATATTTCATGGATTTTGACAATCTGAAGGTGAGAAATTGTAAAGACGAGTGGATGACATTTAACTGTATAATACTACTACTAATAATAATACTTAACTTTAGGAGACTTAAAGTCAAGTAGTGTAATGCAAATACATTGCAAAGCTTTCTCTTTTGTAGTTTGTTGGAAAATGAATGTGTTGGCTGCTTAAAAACCTAGTTATACCTCTAGATGGTGCATTCAAGGACACAGAAAAATTTAAGAACCGGGGGCGTCCAAAGGCAAAAAAATAAAAAAAATAAGCACGACCAACCCAACCTTTTTTTCCCCCAAAATTATATAATTTTTTTGAATTAAGCACATGTAAGGCAGCTCCCCCTCCTCCTCAAAGCTTTGTTCTCCTCCTCCTCTTCTCTTTCTGCCTGTTTAAAAGCACACTGTTTCCATAGAGACGCAGTTACTGCCTGACAACTTGTGGTCAAGGAAGTGTTAGAAGAAAAGACATAACAGGGCAGTCAAACATACAGAGGGTGTATTGCTATGCTTCAGAAACTATTAACAGAAGTTTGTAGTTAAAGACTCACTCACCTCCAGATAGGAGATTAAAAAAAAATCAGTAAAGTGTTCTTCTTTTTCTTCTGCTCGCTTTAGAGGTTGCTACAGTGGATTCATCCACCCTATGAACCCACCCTCTTTCCAGCATCCTCCTCTGTCACACCAACCCTCTTCATGTTCTCCTTCACCAAATCCTTCCTCTTCTCCACCTGCGTGGCAGCTTCATATTCAACATCCTTTGGCCTATATATCCACTACCATCTCAGCCTTATCTCCAAACTGCTCTGTTATATTTATTTCTTATGCTGCCCATCTTGGACAGTCCTATCCAAGCTTGTTTCCACCGCTGATAAAAGACAAAAAAAAAAACAACTTTTTGGCCATCCATGAATCAAAAATTCTCCAAACCATATACCGTATCATAGCAGGTCTCACTATTGTCTTGTAAACCTATCCTTCTCTCACAAATCAGCCCCGGCACACCTCTCCACCGCCTCCACCTTGCCTGCACTCTTTGTCTGCTGCTTTGGATGGTTGACCCCAGATATTTAAATGCAACACCTTTATTACCTCCGCTCCTTGAAGTTTCACCATTAGACCTTTCTCCCTGCCATTCCCGCACATGTATTCTGACAGGTTTGTACAGACTTTCATTCCTCTTCTCTCCAGAGAATAACTCCACCTCTCCAGCAATGTTCCCTCTAAGCTGCGCACGTGCGCAATTGCGCACAGAAAATCTGCATTACGCACAAAAAAATTCTAACCTGAATTGAAATTAAAATTAAAACTTTAATAATTCTGTTTTGCAGTGTTAGTCAGTGAGTGACTGGTTGCTCCCGTATGGGATTAGAACGATGCCACCTTATCCCATAGTCCAGCCAATAATGCGATTTACATTCGTATTTACGCAGCTAATCAACGTCTTGACAGGCTATGACAGCGTCCTTATGTGCCGACACCGGTGTTTTAGCTAGCAAAGCGGCGTGGCTGATGTGGAGTGAAGCCACGTTAATGACAACGTGTACAACCATTGGAGATGTGAGCAGGACAGATGGAACAATTGACGGAAAAAGTGTGGACTTTATACCAGTTTTTAAATTGTGTTGATCGGCCACGTAAAAGCAGAGTTACGATAAAAAAAAAAATATCTGCAATGTTTGGTTTCCTTGCTGAATACTATCGTTGTTTATATTTACTGCGGGAAGAAACGGTAAAAACTGCGTTTTATAAGAAAAAAGGCCTGAAAGCACTCTCCGCCTGTGAGCAAAAACAAACTCCACTCCCCTCTCCCTTTCCTATTTGTCCAAAAAAGTACCATGTCGACCAATCAAAAAATGATATGGCAACGTGGCATCTAGTTGTTAAGAAGTTTTAGGAGTGACGGCGGTGCTTTGAGATGTGAGAGATTTGAGAGCAAATCTTGTGTAGTTAGTGTGTAGTGTAGTTTTGTTGTGCGTGTCAGAACAATGAGGCGACTGCTGAATGTTACAGGTGTTACAGCAGTGATACATCTCCTGTTGTCAGGCCTGCAGGTATCAGGCTGTTGTTCTCCTTTATCTCATAGTGGACAGAAATTATTTTTTGGAGTGGCACAAATAATTTGTGTGGCATCAGATTTGATGCAGAACAGCTGATTGTTCTGTAAATAGTTTGAAATGTTTATTTAAAATTGCCTTGGCTGCATTTAAAAAAATAGCTGCAAAAACCATTGTTGTTTGCCAAACTGAGTAACTTTTTTGAAGAAGTAACTATATAATTAATTGCCCAACATTGGTCATTATATACTATATTTTGCAGACAGAGTTACAGACTCTCTCCCAGACCACAGACTAATACACATAATACAAGTCAGAGCTTTATAATAATAAAAAAAAAAAGTTGTGTTTTCGAAATTGGAGTTCAAGTTATTTTTACTTCCAATAGTGTTAACATACTACACAGGTCAATGACTAGAATTTTTTACATTTTCATTGTAAGTGGGCTAAAGCACTTAATTAAAAGTAGTCTAACATAAATGTAACTGCTGTAATTTGATTATTTTAATAAACCATGTAACTTGGATGGATTAGATGCCGGCGTGACCACAGTGCACACGTCTGATGTCGCTCACAGTGGTCCAAGGGATCGCTCAGGGAGTTTTTGTGTTTGCTCAGACACGTGAAAAATTAGAGGGAACATTGCTCTCCAGTCTCTCCTCCACCTGCCACTACTCTCACTACAAATCACAGAGACTCCTGTCAGCGCCCTGTCATATGCTCTCTCTACATCCACAAAGGCACAGTGCAACTCCTTCTGACCCTCTGTGTACTTCTGCTTCAAGCCTCTCAAAGCAGACATTGCTTCTGTAGTAAACTTTCTCACTATAAAAATATTTTCCTGATGCATTTTTCAGTTAAGTAAGTTTGTAACTGTGCGAAAAAGATGTGACAAGCGAAAGAGATGTGACACTCAAAGAATTCTGAATTAGAATCTATAGTAGAATTTTTCAGTTGCCAAAAAATGGTGGTATACACACACACACACACACAACTGGAATTAATGTTCGAATTCAGGATGTTGACTTTCTTTGGGCACAGTAATGTGCTCACAACAAAGGGTAAACAGTGAAACAGTCTTACTTTTGCAGGCGGAGGCAAAGCATAGAGGGGAGGTGGTGGATGTGGTGGAGAAGCTGCAAGCAGACCAGCGACTGAACAGGAGAAAGCTATAACGGTTAGGTGAATAATGTCTGGAGAATTGCTGTGAGAACAAGAGAGAGCACAATGAGTCCACAGTAGCACTATGATTTAAATCTATGAACTATGACGGCCTTCACTAACTAGGGTTAGCAGATGTTCTGGCGAGGAATGCAGCATGTGCAGCACATGTGCAGAAACAACAGGTAAGATGGTTTGTGAGGTAGGATGGATTCCCAGAGCACTGGTACATGGAAATGAGGAGGCTTCGCCCAGGGGTGGAAACGCCAACAACACAGAAAAAAAACAGAACTCACCCAGACCATGACAATCAGCCAATTATTGTATGGCATGCTCTACCTTACCTTCTGAGCCACAGTCTTAAATAAATACACAGTACTGTTGATACCAACGTCACAACAATCTGGTCATAAAGACAACTGTTTGACAAAGTTGAGCTTTGACCTGATGATAACTAAAAAGAAAGGTTCAGGCATTTTCAGGTGTACTGAAGGAAACCGTAGATTTAGTGCCAGATTCAGAGTCAGTCTTTAACAAAGTAGTGGACTAGCTAACACAACCAACTTAAGCCCAAAGAGACACATATGAAAAAGCAGTGTTTTCACGTCTTGATTGCTGTTGCTTCTGGTAACTTAATAAGTCAAGTTTTAACAGCCATCGATCTTTACAATAATGTGCTACACTACTAAATTAAGGACATCACACAGGAAGCCAAGTGCATGGCTTTCACATACATTTGAAAACACTTACACCGTCTCCTATTTTAGTGCCAGAACTCACTGGCCGGCAATCAGCAACTCTGTGCAATTCCTGCCTTATAGAGCAGTACACATAGGTACACACACAAATATACACACAGGGCTTAAAAGCAAAGTCTTGGGCAAATGTCTCACAGCACTTACGTGGGCAAAACGGCTTCACCTGCTATTGAATCAAGTTGACATCTCCCTTTACCAGCTTTCCCCACTATTGCATCAGTTCCCAGGGTCACTGGGGCCTCACGCCTACAGAGGGGGAGGTTCGACAGCAGGGCAAACTGCGTGAATGCGTATCAAAGTTTTACTTGCACGCACTTGAAGGGAGCATGAGTACTCCAAGCGCGTTCGACCTCACTCCAAGCACACAATCCGTGGGTGCATAGGCATCAATACTCGCCAAGAATCTGATTTAGACCTTGGCTAAAGTGCCAAGCATGCACCTTGCTGCACTGCTCACAGGTACGTGGAATCTGTTCGGTAATAATGAAGCATTTGACCTGGCTTCATGACCCTCAAAGCTTTGCACCTTTTGTGCTGCCTTTATAGTGTCTCTGAGAGTTCCTGTGGTGTTTTATGGAGATAGTTTTGCTTTTCTGTTTCAAGAATTGCCCTCTTGGAATC
Source organism: Neolamprologus brichardi (assembly GCF_056152115.1). Lineage (NCBI taxonomy): Eukaryota > Metazoa > Chordata > Actinopteri > Cichliformes > Cichlidae > Neolamprologus > Neolamprologus brichardi. The sequence goes on along the minus strand of NC_142120.1, from coordinate 9,464,453 downwards.
GATGAAACTATGGATTTCTTAACAGTGTTGTGTAACAACATTATAGTTAAAAAGGCATTTTTTAAATTGTAGCAGCTACTCACACTGGGCATGGTTGCCTTGGAACGTGCCTGAGTCCTCATTTACCGAGTTGGCCTGAGTATGCTTCAGTTTGTCTCGGCATTTCGACACCTCTCTCTTGTGCTCACTCTCTATCTTTCTCTCTTTTATGAACACACGCATTCTTGAAAAGTGCTCATGCACAACACAAAGGTGTTCATGATTTTATGATTTTTGTGGCTTAATTGGGGAACCAATTTACATACTTGTTAATTACTTAACAAAGGAGGTAGCTGTCACTGTGGAAGCACTGGATCCTCCTGAGTCCAGCTGAAACAACCAAACGGGTCAGTGCACAGTTAGCACCTGAGCACATGGAGTGCGCAGTAATGACACTATGGAGGTTAAATGTGCTCAAATCCTAATATTTTACAATGCTCTTAAATTACCAGTGACATCTTTCAATAGTTTCTTCTTTTAAAAGAAAACCTTCTTTTCAGTTCAGTTAATAAACTGAAAACAAGTATTTCTTACACAGCGCTGTAGAACCAGATTTATTCTCCTTCTCAGTGGGCCTCTCTACCAGCGTTGCATTGCTGAGCTTATCTAACAGGTGCTTTTTCATATTTAGAGTTCTGATAGAAACGCAGCAGCCAACATTTGCATTTCATTATGATGCTGTTCTTGTTCCTTTCACCCACAAGTCAGAAATATGCAAATATGTTCATGATGTCAGTGCCGACTTAAACATCTGCACTGATACAACCGCAGGATTTCACTTCCTTCTACTACTGCTCAGCTATTTGCCAAGCAGTGCTAGAGAGGCACAGATGTTTGTGATTATGACAGGCTGTCAAATTCCTGATTAACTGAATTACAACATTAATCCCATTTCTTCTAACACCATCATGTTAGTGTGGCATTGTGAGGCTGTCTGATGCACAGCATGAAAGCTGAAAAAAAATGTGAGCGAGGGCTTGAATCCTTGAGGAATGCTGTCCATTGAAGCATTGGAATTTACTGTATATTACAGAGCTGCTATTGCAGTGATGTGAGGCGACGTGTGCCCTTTTCATCATGAAACTTTGTTTTGTCAGCAATGCGGGGATTCAGCTATGGTGTGATGTGAGAATCTATCTGATCTCTTAAACTTGATTTCTGCCTGTTCCTGGGGTACTTTCAATGTGGACAAAGGTGTTTCAGTTCATTGTGCTTCCAGCTACAATCGCTTTTTGTGAGCTGCCATACTGCTAGCAGTAAATCGGACCGAGCGAGACATATTTGCAAGATTACAGATCTTATTTGAAATTCAGATGTGAGGCCACATGCTGATGCATGGGTGTAGCTCTGTTCCATTTCCTTATGTGGATGTTAAAGAGATTTGCAACATCAGGTGATCCACATACTTTATTTCACAGTTTAGTGGCTAAGATCAGCCAAGTAAAGCAATTTTTGTATGTTCTTCTTTGCCCAGATGAAAAATTATTTTATTGTTTAAATGGCACCATACTGGAAACTTCATATTCTGTTTCAATGCGTCTCCAAGTTACACGTTTTACATTGTAAATGCAAAATGTAATTCACATGGCACAAGCATCTATTGGTTGAGTTAGCTTTCTCTTCAAGTTAATACTGCTACAGTAACCCTAAACTGCTTTACATAACAGGCTATTGCCATTGTATGCTGTACATCTTAAGATTTGAATCACATATAAAACACTTGTTTAAAAGATCACAGAACATAATTCTGCAGAGTTTGTAACCTATAGACAAGTCTGCACATGGTGAAGTTTGGGGTTTGCGATATGATGTGAAATTATGTGTGAAAATAATTTGCAGAGCTCAGAAAAATTTCTATACTTGACGTTTTAAATCCCTCAACAAGTCCAGAGTTAAATATTCACCAAAACCTGCAACCCGATTTGCATTTCTTCTCCTGACACACAGGGCTATTCATAGACACCTACAGTAAGTTGCTGCCGACTCCGCTCCCGGTCTCATGATTTGAATAATAAACAAATGTAGCTCTCGTGTACTGTATAACTATATTGCCGAGTTCAGGAACAACAGGAAGCAAATGCAAAACATGCAAGGAAGTTTCGATGAGTACAAGGTGAGCTTTATTAACCAAGCTAATAAAAAAGTGAGGAAATTGATGTTAGCAAAAACTTGAAAGATAATTTAGGAAAAAATGCTTCAAAAGCTGAAGAAGGCAGAAATGCTGAAGGCATGAAACAAGAAACATGAGCGAAAAACACAGGTGGCGGACACTGCAGTGGAAAATAGATGAACTGGTAACTAACTGTGAAACAAGATGCAATGCATGACCCACAACAGAAAATATGCTGCACAATACACAGGAAGTAACAAAAACAAATGCCTTCAAGAAAGGGAGAGAAAAGCCCAGTGACTGGGAAAACAACGGTTCCTTGTGACAGATTACATTTCATTCAAGTAATTTGATATTTGGAGTTATAAACTCCAAATGTGATGTTTAAAAACATAATTAATCTGTTGGGAAATTTATAGAAGAGAAAGAAAGGAAGAAAAAAAAGGCCATAACATGTTTACCAACTGTTGGTATGTTTGCTCATAGAATAATGCTTATTCAGATGAGACAGTGCAGTGGCTCAATGCTTAGCACTGTTGAATTATAACTATGAGGTCCCAGGTTCAAACTCAAGCAGGAGTTAGGAAAATCTAGGTTAATGCTGCTTTCCTGGACCTATAGGACACTCTTAATAAAGAGATTCTTAATGTGAGGAGTTTGACTTTGTGGCTGAATCAAAGCTAAGATGGAAAAATGTGAGTTACGCATTTAGATAGAATGAAGCAGCTCAGATGTGGTTAAAGATAGCTAGTAATGATCAAAGGCCCATATTATGATGGGTTTGTATAGATTATTGTATAAATCCAATTCAGAGTAAGGTGTAGCTGTAGCACAGATAATGATTTAATATTGTAATTAGTTACAATATTGAAGGGGTTTATCAATAACTAACAAGTATTGAATGACTATAACAATCCAGGAATAGTCTGTCTTCTACTGTTAAAATATATCAGTTTTGTGTTTCTTGTTTTCAGGACTTGTTAAGATTGATATAAGGAAAGATAATATTTCTATAACAATTGTGACTGCCATTCAGCCCCACAGGACAGGCTTTGGTTAACTATTAATCTCTAGGCGTCACTGTTTTTCCTATGTACACATTCAGCTACCTTCCATCACTCTTAAATATGAACCCAGTGAGTTCCTAACACAAAACACTGACTGCAGTGGGCCTCTGACCGAAGCAGGTAAGAGACTTTATGCAGTTTGGATTAATTTATTGAACAAACAAAGTCTGAACAAAGTCTGGCTACGGATAAGTTATTGTAAATAATCAGGGAATCAAACTTTTATTAATTCTTGAGCCACAGAGAATAATTGCCCTTTGACTTGGACTCCACTTTGTTTTTTTAATGATCTTTGTGCTTTTTTTCTAAGCCAGTCATTTTACAATATGAGCCAATCCCTAACCGTGCTGATGATGACCTCTGTGTTGTTGGTGCTGTCATTAGGTAGGTTTCCCCATCGTGGTCTTGATTTGGCTTGCATGTTGTGTGTGTGTGTGTGTGTGTGTGTTTTGTGGACATAAAAGATGAATTTTCAATCTTCAAATATTTCTATTAAAAGAAAGCCACTTTTAATGTTTTTCCCTGAATGTGATGTGTCATTGCTCTTATTTTACATGTAACAGTTTGTAAATTAATGAAATATTCCTTAGAGATTTAATAGGCAAAGGTTATTATTATTATTTTATAGCTGGGAAATATATTTGTCATATTTTGAACCTAAATTACTTAATTTAACAGTCATGCTGTTCATAATGTTTGTTATTTCTATCATTATATTTGTTGGGCAAATGAAAAATATGATCCTGTTCTGTTTTCATTTTTATAGGACTTTTTGACTTTACAGTTGGAAGTCATCTGCGAAGGGTTTCGTTTTCCAGTGAAGGTGAAGAAGACAGAATGAACTGGATGGATTCACTGAAAGCATGTGAAAGCAACGACAGTTCATTGGTAACTGTGTATGATCAAGAGGACTTAGGTGCTCTTTTAAAGAATGTGTCTGGAAACACGTTTTGGTCAGGGCTGCGTAAGAATCAAAGCCGTATCACCACTTGGTCAGATGGAAACTCATTTGCATTCAATAACTCACAAGTAACTAGTATTGGTGATGACCAAATCTGTGAAGCTATGACAAACAGAACATGGAAAGCTTTCAAGTGTTCGGACAGGAAGCCTTTCATGTGCTACAAAGGTAAATCAAGCAAGTGATATTTGCTTGCATTTTGGTGATTTCCCTTTTTTCCTACTTCTAAAAAAAAACACTTTGTTAGATGCCTCTTAAATGTTTGCAACACAGCACAGCTGCATTCATATTCAAGGCCTTCTTCTTCTTCTTTTTGTCAGATACATTGTTTTTGTGTACATTTTCCACTCATGCCTTTGTAAGCAATTAATTGTGAACAGTGATGAGGTCCCAAAATGTTAATCTGCATACTCAGTACAACAATCATATCAAAACCATGTAAGGTGTTTCCCTGAATGATGACAGGCACAATGTTTTTTGTACAAACCAAAATATATGAATTAGCATGTGACTACTCTGACAGCACACCTTATCAGAGACATATTCCATTTAGGTTTTGTCTGATTTGAGTCACTTGAGTATGCAGTTTAAACATAGCCTGGGTTTGCTTTAAGCCAGAACCACCTTAAAACTTGTGATGAAATTGCAGTTATTATTTTAATTAATTAAATGAATGACAAAAAATAAAACAAAATAAATGTTGTGCTTCTTTTTTGTTTGCAGATCATAATTATATATTGATTGAAGAGGAAAAGGACTGGTGCCAGGCACTGCAGTACTGTAGAAGACATTACACTGATTTAGTGAGCATCAGTAATGAGACCCAAAACAATGACGTGTCTGAAAAAGGAAAAAACAAAACCTTTTGGATTGGGCTTCAACACGATCACTGGACATGGGCAGATGGAAGTTGCTCTACATACAGAAACTGGGCGGAGACTAAAAATAATGACGAGTGTGCTAGCTTTGATTTGAATAATCTGAATAAAGTGGGGTGTGTCAATGAAGATGGAATATTTTGCACTAAAGGTAAGTAACTATTTATTTCAACAAACTAATTTGACAGTAACTATGACAGGAGCTATTAGCGATAATCTTGCTGTGAAATATGAATATTTTAAGTTAAAGTAACTATAGGAGGAGTCTTTAAAACAAAACCTAGCCAGTCACCAATTCAGTCTGAACTGATTAGCTCTAGTGTTGCCTAATTACACAATTCTATTCGGTTTTTTATACCATTGTATTAACACATTTATATAAATAATTGACTTGGATAGATTCAGTTTGTCCTACTAAGTATTATTTGCAACATAAGAGTAGTAGTTATTTTGGCATAGAAGGTTTGCATGCAGAATATTCATGATGTGACTGAACTTATATTATCTTACTTATATTTTTTTGCGTGGTTTTAAGGCAACATGAGAATTAAAGTTATCAAAACAGAATCTACTTGGGAAGGAGCCCTTGACTACTGTGAGCACAACCACAACGGCCTGCTGTGGATTGAGGATGAGGAAGATCAGAAGGCTGTTGAACAATGGCTAAATCACACTGAGGTTGAAGGTCCATTCTGGATTGGTCTCAGGCAGAGTACTCTCTTTGGGTTCTGGATTTGGAAAGACAGAACAGTGGGCTACAGCAAGTGGAAGAATGGCAAAATACCAGCGATGCCCATGTCCAACCACTGTGGTGTCATTGAAAAGACAAGCGCCCTTGGGCAGTGGAGTGATGAAGATTGTTGGCGTGAGCATCATTTTCTCTGTGAGGAGGAGATTGTATTTATGAACAAAAAATAGTTCATAGACATCAATTCTTACTGATAGACTGGATTACCATGTAGAAACAATGTGGGGGTGATCAGGGAGTTTAAATTTAACACATCCTAAGAGCTCATTTGTGCTTAGTTCCTCAATAGATGTTTTTACTTGTTCAGGTTGTTAGTAAGTAATCTAAGATTATGATACTTTATGATGTAGTATAAGATATATAAAACATTAATGACTATGTTTGTAGCAATAAATCTCAATTATTAGAAAAAACAATAGTTTTACAGAAGAGAAAAGATGAAATGTTAGAAATGATTATTAAGGCTTGCTGTGTTTTGGTTTTTGTTGTTTGTTTGTTTTTTGGGGTGTTTTTTAGGGACGGGGGGTGATTAGTGTTTACATTTGCAAAATAATATGCCACATTAAACCATGTTTCGTAAGTGAATAGTTTTGATGGCAACGTTTTTAAGTTATGAAAGTCATATACTGAGTGGCATTTCATATAGACAGGGCATTTTTTTTTATAACGTTTGTTGTGTGCATTGAGATTCTTGGAGAATTTCATTCTTTCATGTGAGCCCTGTCCAAAGTAAAACAAGAAAATGCTTCTGTAAATTTAACTCCACATGATTTGTTATTTTAACATAAATGGCAGAAATATTTTTACTCCAATAATTGAACTCACTGAAGAATAAAATTGTAACTTATGCTAACTGATGCACCGATTAATATGTCCCACAGATAATAAAAACTGAGTGTTTTATTTTTTTGTTTGTTTTTATTTAGAGTCCTAACTGGGAAATTCATTGTGTTTTTTTCTTAACATATTTACTTAATCATGTTTTAGTCTTTGTTTTTAATAACTTAACATTAGTAATTTGTCAATTTCATATTATTGAAGTAAAAGTTTCTTAATCATGATTACTGGATGTTAATGCAAATAAAATTAATTTAGCACTTCATAGCAAAGTCGTAATGTTGTGCTCAAACCAACCGACTCAAAATAAATAAAAGAAAACAAAAAGCACACAAACACACACATAATGTAGAGTCAAAAAGAAGAGAAAATAAACATAATTGAAATTGAACTAAAATTCCTTCAACACTTAATGTCATTAGTATTAGTATTAATCATTGCAATGTTAAAGTTCTAATGCTCTGTCTATATGGACAGTAGCACGCCTAATGGGCTGAACTAGAAGAGGTCTGAGAGATGCTAAGACTTTAGCTGGGAGTGATCAGAGGGACAGTTGAGGTCGAGCGTGCAGGGGATAAAGTTAGAGAAGCAAGGCTGAGATGTTGTGGACATGTGCAGAAGAGGGATAGTGAAGACACTGGAAAAATGATACTGAATATGGAGGTGGAAGACAGAATGAAAAGAGGAAAACAACAGACAAGATTTATGGATGTAGTGAAGGAGAATACAAAGAGAGTTGGTGTAACAGAGGAGGATGTTAGGGATAGGGTAAGATGGAGGCAGATGGGCCACTGTGGCGGACACTAAAGAAAGCATCCAACAAAAGAGGACGGACACTAGAATAGGTCTGGAAAATGTACTTCATCGTTTACAATGTAAAGCATAAGTAACCCACCCCTAACATAAACACTATGCTAACAAATAAAATGCCATAAATACAAAGAAAGACTGAGACAACATTTTTCCATGTGCTCAAAGCTTGAGTAAAAAGTCTCAGTTCTGGTGTTTTCTAAAGCATTTTTCATGCAGTTTGTCCAAAGGCAAAAAGACACGACAAATGAGAAAGTAAGTAAAACAAAGTGAAAAAATGAAAGGGAGAGCCATAGGAAGGGAGGGAGAAAAAGAGGAGCAGATGGAGGGAGGGGAGGAGAGACGAGCAGTGGGGCCTGACTATTAACGTCATGGTGTGAGCCTGGGGCTCCTCGTGACACAAGAGATGAGTGGACATATTTAGCATAAATGCCAGACAACTCCGTAGCAACTAGCCAACCCATTACGTCCTATAATCGCAGGTCTGAACTCCCACTATTAAGTGCTCACATACAAAAATGAAGCCCTAATTACCTGCACTGGTTGGCAGCGATATTGTTGACAGGTTGGTGGGCTTCAGTATGTAATTGTTGGACTGTTGGCTAGCTTTCATCTTGACCATCTTCAGACTTAACATGCAATAACAGTTACTGAGTTGAAAGCAATACATCAGTTAGGGGATCATTTGATTTTAATCTCAATCACACAATAGGCATCCTATAATTAAACAAACATAATCTGGTGATATTTTAAATGTGTGCTCCACCAATAAAATTCAAAGCAAAAGCAAATCAACCCCATGCCTGTATGAGCCAATTACACGAGCTCCATGCAGCTTGTAGGTTGAAGTTTAAAGTACTGGACAAGTAACACTGCATTAAATGACAGATACGCACCTGTCCGGGAAAGTTGCAGGTAAAATGAACACATTCAAAGACTTGTCTGCAAAGATACATTTATGAAGAGTAATGGAAAAGGATGAAAATGTGACAGCAGCGTTTAAATGTTTTTACCAGCAAAATCAACAAATAATTGTGGCAAATAATTAGGATCTTAATGATTTAAAAAATTCCTTATAAACATCCTGCCCTATTATTTGTCATCAGTCCAGTGGTGCAGTGTTTCAATTTTATTGCCATCTTCGCTTTACAGGAAATATTTCAAAATTGTCATTGTTTAGTTTTTTGAAAATTCTATTTAACATGTAATCGACTTACTTTCATCAATTAACTGACCAAACAGTAAATAAAGTACTTCTTTAATATTTTTTATATAACAGAATATATCAGTAATAACCCAGTAATAACACTGTATAGCAATAGATGAACAGTATAACAAGACTCAACCTTAATAATAAGTTATTTTATTTTAAATTAAGGATTTTTTTTAATGTTCATGTAACTGTATTTACATGCAATTCAGTGTTTTCTTTTTAATAAATAATGTAAATTTTTTTGAGACATTTTCCACTGCCATATGTTTTTTTTAATTAATTAGTACTATTGACTGTGCTTGATAAATTTATTAGACAACTATTCAATATAACATTTATGCCAAAGCCGCCCTAAAGTAACAGCATTTTTCTGTATCTGTAATGGTTAATCAACCAATATGCACAAACTCTTTAATCAAAGTGATATTTTATATGCCAAAATATAATTATCATTGTTATTTAATTGCATTCCTCACCAAAACCACTAATTAATTTAATATAATTAATTTTTGACATCTCTCTCTGTCGCAAACCCTTTAGACTTAGACTCACAAACCAAATCCTATCCGGTCTTTAAGTCTTACATCATTAGCCGTGTCTGGGTCCAAACTCCGCTGCAGGTCCATAAGTCAAACGATCACTGCAGGATCACTGAGAGTTGAAAAACTGAATTCTTTCATCTGTAATAAAATGATCAGTGTGCCTCCTCTACCAGGTCCATCCAGGACATCAAGGCATCCATGGAAACGGAATTTATGACATTTAACGGAGTTAGAAGTTAGCAGGAAGTTAGCTCGCTAGTTTCTATCTAAATATAATATACCATGTTCTGACTGAGGGATTTCTGAAACAAATTAAAATGTACTGCTCTGCTTATACTTCAGACAGAAATGAAGACAGACAACTAAACAGCAGTGACGTTTGTAAGGTTACTGAAGTTGGGCTAGCTGGTATATAATGATGTGCTATGTGATTGCTAGTGACACAGCTATGTTAGCATAATATAAACACTGAAACTGGAGGATGAATGCTAACTTTTCTCCACTCAATAAAAGTTAACTTGAGGATTCCCGATGGTTAGGGACAAATGCAATCACATGGCAGGATGCTGTAAACAGACCGAACTTCAGTCAGGAGAACAACTGAGATAATCCATCCACAATACGAGGTTAGTCATTAATATACTGCTGCATGGGCTGGGCTGTAGTTACATCATATGGTTTTAAATATTGAGCTTTAAAATGAATAGCAGTAATAAAAACCGAGAGAGGCCGACAGTGATTACTGACTGTTTTTAGGGGCTTTTTGAGATTAAATAGAACAAGAGAAAAATCTTTAAAACATGTTAAAAACACAAAAGCCTTATTAAACGCAGAGTAGTTTGGGCTTGGAAGCAGGATTCATCACTTCATCACTTGAAGACCGGATAGCTGTACACACCTTAATTCTCTTAAAATTATTTTCCGTACATTTCTTGTACATTTTCCATTCCAAACTAAACAAACGACTTAAAAAACATTATTTTCTGTGGAGGTGGCTTCAACAATGCATGCTTACGCCAACTGGGTTTAAATGTGTGCATACCCTGAAAGTGCACACCGAACAGGCACGCATCGAGTATAATGATTTGAATGGATTCAAGATGTTTATTATAATTACTAGTTGGCCACCACTGGCTGCTGAAGTCCCTGCCCCCTGCTTCAGCAGTGAAGCTCTTTCATAATTAGTATTCCAGTCCAGACCCTAGCAACCTTTCATGAGGTTTCTGTCGCTAATGGTTGATTTCACAATATCTGCATGAGTAATGGCATTTCAGACATGTTCAGTGTAGAGATGACTAATTTACATTGGAAATTGGCCATCAGAGCTGCCTAAGGGTCATAGTAGTTGAGCTGATGCAGAGGTAGGCATATGTGTGTGTGCCTGTATTAATATCTCTGTGTGTGTGGAGCTGGCCTTCATAGTCTGTTTCTTCACTAAACCTCTGGCCAGTGAGAAGTTCAAACTAGTCCCAGCTGACCAGTATTCACCTTCACTGTCATATCCATTCATGTGCATTTATGTGTGATTTTCTTGACATTAAAATGTGAAAATGCAGAGCAAAAGCAAAAGGTGCAGAAGGTTGTATAGTAATGTCACATCTCAGATGGCCCTTCAAAGTACCATTTAATAATATAAACACTTTGGGACAAAACAGTTCCAGTGACTGCTTGAGGGGTCGCTAAACTAAGATGAGCTTCCCGAAGAACTACACACCCCAAAGGGCCTTTCTTCCTGTTTTTTCTAAAAGCTGAAATAATAAAATGATCTAACAGCCATTTTTAGTGCTGTTGATAACATGGCTAACATTATATGAAAGCTTACCCTTTATTTTATTATTGTTATCCAATTCAACCAGTGACCGTATTTTAGCCACTCAAGGTTCCTGTTTTGCTGGAAGAGTACCAGTCTTTATGGTGGAGGAAAAAGAGACCCTTGATACAGCACTCTCAAAAACTGTATTTAGTTGACCAAAAAAGGAAGCACTGTCATGGTCTGAGTGAGCAGCTGCAAATTTTCCTGAGCATCCTTGGATCTGCCCATTGGTAGGGCCACCACAGCTTCACGCATCTGGAGCTAATTGGGACAATCAGGCCAAAGGGCATTTAGGCTTGGCGCTGTCATCTCTTCCACGGCAGTTTGTCAGCTACTTGATGTTGGTAACCGTCTCGCACATTCATGTTTCTGCTCGCAAATAGGTTGACTTAGGTTGTTTCTTGTGCTCCAGGACTTTCTCCAGTGCTGACTGCCGCTCACTTCTTGGATCTCGGTTTGTACCCGCTCATTGGGAAATATCTCCAGACCTCACCTGTCTGCCCTCCTGCCCACTCACCACTTTAGATCCAACAGACCCCAGGTCAGCCGTTTCACCTTCTCAAACCCCGAGGAATTACATCACCTCCCCCTCAACACCTCACCTCCACCTCCTGCAAGTAAGCTGGAAAGACTGTTATACTCACCCTCTCTAGTAGTCCATTTTAACCCAGCTCTTACTCTGCTCTCCTCTCTCCCCAGTGTGACCATTACTTACCTGCCCAGATCCAGTTGTCCTTATGGTCCTGTCACTCTGACAGTTTCACGGCCACGTTTCCATGCCACAGTTAGCCACGTCCCTGTGTATTTATCTTTTTCACATGTATTGTACGTTCACCAAGAAATTGTTTTGAAACGGTACCTTGCCTCCACTTTGGGTTTATGCGCTTCGGTTCTGTTCAAGTTGCTGGCCTCACCCCAGCGTGACATGCATTTCCTCCTGGAGTTACCAGAACAATGAAAACTTTCACCAAAAGTGGATTATATTTTCATTATTATATAGGAACATCAGGTATGCCTTGCTAATTCTCAGTTGGCCCGTCTTTTGTCTTAAGAACTGCCTTTGTATTTTTGCATTCTTTAGGTCTGTAGTGACATGAGAGCATCACACATCCATGGTGCAAATTTCCCACATCCCAAATGTGCACTATTGGCTTGAGATCTGGTGACTGGGGAGTTTGTTTGTGTAGGCCCTCTGCAGTAATAAAGAGATGGCCTTGTGAATGGATGATTAGATATTTGCATAAATAAACCGTTGAACGGATGTACCTAATGAAATAATTGGTGTGTTTATATTACTTTAGCATGTGGTTGTGCTGTCAGACCATTACACTTGACTGAAGGTATGCAAATATAGAAAACACAAGCCAATCAAGAGAATGTCTTCGCTAATTTGAGAACATAAGCATGGCATCAGAAAAATAAAGAAGAAGCACAGATACTCTATAAATAGAAAAGGCTACAAAAAAAAAAAAAAGGGGGGGGGGGGGGTGCTCTAAGAGGCGAAGGACATGGCTAAGACACACTTGTTGCTACCATGGTGACCCCTGAAGTTAGTAAAGTTGAATTTTGGTCAGTGGTATTGAGAAATAAACAAACTTTTTTTTATGTTTTACTGTTTGAAAGACTTCACATTTGATCAAACCAGATCTGCCACTTGTGGAGCAAACACATTTAAAGTTTCATTAGTTTTGCTTTGACATAAGCAAATATTTGTGTTTAATCACACGTCCAATTGCATGAGCATTTAAGCTTGGGAAATAGGTTGCTGTGAGCAAATTACATTGTAGCTCAGTTTTAAAACTGTTAAGCTTTATTACTGTTTAGCTTCATTCATTATTTACTTAGTGCTTTACTTGGACTAGTAAATCAATGAAGTATATATGTCTGACCCTTATATGTTATTATATTGTTAACTAGTAGACAAATAAAGCACAGTTTATTTTAGACAGATAGATAAATATTGTACAAAAAATATGAACAAAATACTAACAAAGTTATTCGTCAAATTAGTCTTTGTTTATTTGAGCATATGCCTCCTTTTGAGAAATGGTGTTTTAATAATGGCTTCCTACTCTCTGTATTTTCTTCTTCTTTGTTTCCTTTTATGGCAGATGGAGCAGCTTGAGCAGGGCATTATCAGAGCAGCAGGAAGAGCTTCATTCCCCAGTCTGACAACACAGGTTGCTTTCAGGCAGTTGTTGGTCTTCTAGATTTGACAGTATTAAGAGGCCAGTACTTGGCAATTGGCATGAAGCATAAAAAATATGCTTTATTTTTTAGGCTCATGCAGCATAAGTAGAACTAGAACAAGGTCTATGTAGACAACCAGATTGATTTAAACAGAAGGGTAACTGTTCTGTCACATGCATGTGAGACAGATGACTAAATGAGTCTTTCTGAAGGCATGCCATCGGTAACAGCAAAGGTAAGACTTATTGAAATAGACAAAGATTATGCATGACTATACGTATAAGTTGTCCCATTTGGATTTATTTCTTCAGTGAAGACACTGTGACACTTTGAACTCAATTCAGTCTTGTAAAACTGCCAAAGTGGTGGGGTTCTGTTGACATATGTGAATGTTAAGTTCCCTCTTTTTGTTCTTATAGCAAGAAACTACTGTAAAGTGCTCAGCTCAGGTCAAAGTAGGTTAAAGTAGTTGCAGAAGACACCGTACGCTATGACACAACACACAATATACATGAAAGCACTGTTAGTATGAATCTTTTTTGAGAAAATAAATTGTTCATCATTTTTTAGTAAGTAAAAAAAAAAGTAAAAAACAAATAAATATTTAAATACAAACATGAGTTTCCAAATGTACTGTTCTTTTACCACAAACGTAAGGATAAAGCTCCTTAGAATTATGACCCACAATCGGCTGACTGTCGACTGCGAACCAGAATCAAGTCAGTTCCCAGCAAACAGAAGTTCTCCCTCCTTTTGTTACAGGGAAATCGTATTTCCACTATGAACACACTCCCTTCAGTCAGTTGCAGAATGTCAACAAGAGGTGATAAATTTTGACGTGTGTGGTTTCTTTCATGATAAAATATTTTCAACCACTGAAATACATTCATCACACAGAGTTGATCAAGTTTAGTAAACTTTAAAAAAATCTATTTTAACTATTTCTTTAGTGTAGCAGTGTAGCAATCAGAATTGTTTCTTGAAGGCCAAAACAGCCAAACGGAGTTACTTTCACAAGTGGACCATTATGCTGTTCGCTATAATGGTCCACTTGATAGTCAAGTTTTATTAGAATTTAATTATTATTCATTTTATTTTGAGTTAATACAACCAAACGGACAAGACCAGTGGTAAGAAAAAGAAAAAGAAGAAAGAAAGTGGTGGAGAAAGTTAACAGAAGGACAGGGAGAGAAAATAGAGGAGAAGAAGAGGGATACAGAGAGAAAGGGAGAGAGAGAAAAACACTGAGAATCTGCATCAACACCTGCTGAGAGAGGATGAAAAGTTCAGGGTTTTCAACAGAATCAACTTATAATGTCTCTAAAAGGGTTGGTAACGTGGAAATATATAAAAAGTTTCCTTATTCAGTTTTAAGAATATTAATAATACACTTTTTTTGTTGTACTGCTCTTGTACTGATTGTCTTAGCCTTATTAAATATCAGCTGATCAAACACACTACCAAGCTCTGTCTATATTGAAAAGATCAAGGTTTAAAAAAAAGTGACAAGTCCGTAGAAAATTCAACAAGTGTAAAGCTGTGAAGCTTTAAACAAAGCTGTAAACAATTTTTTTTTACAACAGCTGAGCAGCAGAACAAAAAATAATATCTAAAGACCACATTTGGCTTCAGTAAACAGAATTAGTCAGTAGAAATGAATACAAGAAAGTAAATACAGATATAGCAGGTGCACAAACATATCTTGTTAAGGCTTCCAGACTTTGACTGGATGATGCTGAACATGAAAGTGTCCACAGTCCCAAAACATCTAGTCTATTACAGCGCTCCTGATTTCTGCCAAACACTAACAAAGCATGGATACTTAAGATGCTCTGGTGAAATGGCAATTAAAAAGGTTTGCAATGTTGCCCAGTCTGTTAACACAATTGAGTAACATAGACAGAATTGCAGAGGATAGTTTTTCAGTAAAGTGAGCTGGACATTTTGCGTGGTTGTGCCAGACAATAATCTTGAATGTCTTGAGTGTCTTAGACTGAATAAAAATCTCGAAAGCAGCTATTTCACATTTGAAAACACTGGTCGTTGAAAGGCAACAAAAGATTTAGGAGTTTTGGCACAGTAGATTAGGAATGGGATTTCCGGCTCTTTTTAGAGAACCGGCTCTTTCGGCTCGGCTCACTAAAAAGAGCCGGCTCTTTCGGCTCCCAACCTGCTCTTCGGGTTATTTTGTTGCTTTAATTAATTTATTATTAACAACAATATAAAATTATGCACAAAATGAATTACTAATGTAAAAAAAAAAAATGTGGTTTTGGCCCCTAGAGACAAAGCACGTACAAACTCCAGAGCACGTACAAACCACGACACAATTAAATATAAATATGAAAAAATATGAAAACAAAAAGAAGATGCATATTCTCTGTCATATGGACCTGCATGAATAAACTTTCTGAATCCTTTATCATCCGCAACTGAAAATATTTGCGGATGATCACTATACCTTTCTAATGTGACGTTGTTGTCCCTGGCTCTCTTTCTCTCTCTTTCCCTCCGGTTCTGTTCCTGTGCAACTGCGAGCGTAACTACCGCCCCTCCCCCCTCTTCCCAGTGCAAAGCACAAGGCTCGCGTGCTGAGTGAAGCGGAAAAAAAGTACGAGAGAGAGGGTGAGAGAAAGAAAAAAAACCCCACGGCTCCCAAGCCGGCTCGCGTCGTTCACTTCAAAGAGTCGGCTCTAAGAGCCGTTTTGTTCGCGACCGACACATCACTACAGTAGATATATAAAGTATTTCAACACCACGCTCGAGATTCATGTACTGATTTTTGCCTATAGTTTTTAAACCTTTATCTATGTATTATATGTTAACATTGTACAGTGTATATTTTTATTAAGTGAATTACGTCTTGATTACTCTTCAAGTCACCATCGCCTTTCAGAGAGCTGATGTTTATTGTTTTTTTTCCTTCAAAGCTCAACTGAAATCTTGAGCGCTTCAGTGAGTTAAAGGTTTGCCTCATGCTGTAGGGGCCCACATGCATTACATGGGAGAAAGAGAATGCCAGCAGCTGTCAAGTCATCATCCGGCTACACTACAAGCAGGGTTTCGTGTGTTATTTTCCATTTGCTAGACTCTAAACAGAAAAAAAAAACCTTTTATGACATAATCAAGCAGCAACCTTTGTGACTGAAAAATGAACTTGTGACTGGCTCCAAAGGTGAAACAATCCTCATAAGTATCCCCATGGTTGACTTAAAGGTGTCCAGGCTGAGAAACATCCAAATCAAAGGAGTCTTACATTTATTTCAGAACTTTGCAGACCTAACATGTTTTTTAGAAAGAACATGCTTTCTCCTGGATGAAATGAGCCTTCTCTGTTCGGTTTTCTTTTAGTTATACTGTCATGGTGCGTTGTATGTGATGAGCCCTAACTTCAGTTAAACATATCCAAGACAAAAGGTATGATGACTGACTTCAGAACATGTACTCATATACAAAAGGTCAGATCCATTAAGGGTCAGATGGTGGAATGTGTTCAATGTTATAAATATCTTGGAACAGTTATTGATTTAAAGCAAACTGTGAGGCTGGTGCGCAAAAGGGCGACTACCAAGTTTGTGAAGGCTTTCTCGTTTCTCGTGGATTACATGCTGCTAAGAAATTATTATTATTATTACTTTTGTTTTTAGTATTTTGTACAATGCATACTGTATATGGTGTCTGTTGTGTTGGAGTGTGCATGTAAGACTGAATGATTCATGATTGCAGATCAAATCTAGCTAGGGGTAGCTAAAGTAATGTGAACCTAAAGTTGAATGAAGTTTAACATTTAACATGCTAACTGATCCCTGTGGAGGTCTGAAATATATATTTTTCTCTAAATTGCATTGCACTTTCTAACCTTGGAGTGAATTGGCTGGGATATGCAGTCCTGAAAAGATGCACATACTACAATTAGAAAATACTGGGGGGAAAAAATTAATAAAACACTTAATCAACATATCTTTTTTGTGCTCCAATGGATTAAAGTCTGCTCAGAATACCTGAGCTAGCTACAGTTGCAGTTAAGACCATATTACCTTTTAAATTCAAATACTTTTATAAATCTTTCAGGCGCTATTGAAATGGTACTCCAGAATAGAATAGATGCTGCGTAATGCAACTCACGAAAGCTTGGCACACGGCTCACGTAAACAGTGAAGTTATGATAGATCATTTAGCCTAGCATAACCTAGAGCCCATTTATTAGTTCTATAAAATCTTCTGTTGATACATTAACCTAAGTTGTATTTCTGTTTGTTATGCTTCTCTAGCTCTCCTGCTTTTCAGCATTTTATATTTACCTACACCCTCCGCTCCTTTGTGCACTCCTACCTCTGCTGCATCCTCATACCAGCATGATTTAACAATGCGGGCAAGCATGCATGCTGCACAAGTATAGATCTCAATAGGTTCCTCTCCCCTCTCTGTTGCATTCTGATTTCTGCTTCAATGTGGGAGGATCATGCCAACTAGCCTCATGTGAATTATTAATTCAGTCTGTCACATGTCATGATGCGCTAACAACATTCTGCATCGGCACTCATTTAGACAACACACATTATATCCAACACCATACACACACACAGGCATGCCATGCTGTAATTGTTGAGCCACTGGTACAGAGATCATGACGAATGATTGCAGATAATCTAGAGGGGGAAAAAGTAAGGTTGGCATCAAAGAGCTCCCCTCAAAGGGATTTTTGGCCTGACTCTTCTTTTGACTGCTCCTTTATACAGTGGTAGGACACTGAGGCAGTTGCTTCTAAAAAAAACAATAACACTAAATGACGGTTTCTTTTTTCTTTTTTGGCAGGAAGCATATTCCCCAGGTCAACCCATTTTTTCCCTTTATCAGACGTCTTTTTCGTCCATCGTTTCTCTCTGCATTTCTTTACTTTCATGGCTTTTTCTGTGCATATCTCTGAATTTACTATCTCCTCCCTTATTACCGGTCTTTTTCTTCCTTTGTCCCTGCTACTGTATACCTCCTCTCTAAAGTTCCCCTCCTCTCCTCTTTCTTTCATATCTCTTTGCTACTTTCTCTTTTATCTATGAAATCTTTTTGAATATGGTTTCACGTTCATTTTCTAGTACTTTCTTCCTTTTTCGTCCTCCTCTTTTCTGCTATGTCGTCTTCTTAAACTTACTTATTATCTTGCTCTCTAGTTTGTCTTCTCTGTTAAACTGGCTTATTTATTTTTTCCCCCTTGGCACTAAAGGCAAAAAAAGTAAATATAAAATAAGTCATTAAAGCAAATGTACAAAAAATATTGTCGGTATCAGATACTAATAATAAATTGGTATTTTAAAATAAAACTATTGGCAAGAATTTCTCAAGCAGTGCATTCTTAAGCTAGTGCTGGTCCAATCAAGAATAGAGCCCAGTGACTTTATGAGGGGGCCGATATTATCAGCCTATATTAGATATTTGCCGATCTATTGGTATCAGTATTTACAATGCTCAATAAATGAAAAAGTAAAAAGTGAAGGAAGAAAAGAGGAGAGACATCCTTCATCCATGTTATGAGTTTTGACATTGGATTTGTGGAATTAAAGAAATTATTTTACGGCTACAATATATCCTGCATCATTAACAATATAATCTACAGCATTGACACTGCATTAAGATGTTCATTTAAACCTGCTGGCCTCACATTAACCTTTTTATTACAGGTGCAGCCATAATCATTGTATACACACATTGCATTAAGGTTAAAACTGCATACATGCTTACAAAACACATATAATACATACAATCTAGAAACAGGCCTGAGCAAAGGCCTGAATGTATTAAGCTTCTTGTTGCAACCTGTTGCATTTGAGTTTGCTTAGTAACAGGTGACAGAAGATGGGCCAAAAGGAGGACAAGTCCACGGGGACCTCCAGGGCCTGAAATCATCGCCATATTTGGAAAGAAGATGCTTGAAAGAGGAACTTCTGTGTCTGACTTGAGCTCTTTAAATTGCTCATTGTCTGTACAAGATGCAAATGATGTTCTTAAAATACAAATTATGTTCTTAGAACGCAAGAAGGGGCGTTTAACCCTGACGTTATAAAAGCAACTCTTTGTGTATTTTTGGGAGAAGTCTGCTAGATGTGATGCTGTGTGCTTCTTCCCACTCCTGTGTTTTTAATAAACTCTCTATCTGATTTCACTCTACTGGGCCTCCATTGGTTTGTCTTGTGCCACATTTTCGAGTTCGGGACAGTTTTTGGGGGCTTGTCCGGTCTTGGGGGCACAATAGAGGTGTTTTTCGGAGGTTGCCGAGGCCAGGGAGTGGTCGGACGGGCAGACATTTCCGGTGATTCTTTGACTACACAGGGCGCCCGTCTAAAAAGGTAAGGCACAAACCTCTTAAACTGAAATTTTGCTGTATTGGAGTATTATTCTAAAATTGTGGTAATTGAATTACTGGTTGATTTCTGTTTGGAGTTTTATCAGTAATAATGAGAAAACTTTGAAGTAATGAGAAACTTTGAAGTAAGGATAATGAAACTTTGAGAAAGGCAGTACTGAGTTAAAAGTAACAGGACATTTCATGGGAAAAGAGATCAATGTGTGATCAAGAAGTATAAATAGTAGAGTTTATTGGTCAGTTTATGGTTTAATAAGTGTCAAGTCACAAGTTGGAAAACTCCCACTTACTGAAGACGTTCGGTAAGGACCCGGCGTGGTCAGGTGGCGCTGCTGAGAGTTGTGGCCTCAGTTAAAAATAGCTAATGATCAAGAGGATAATTTTGGGATACACTTATTTGTCAGTAAAAAGAGTAATTTCGGACGTGGAAGTCCGACAGAAGAATACCTGGTGTTGTCAAGGTGTTCAAGTGGCTCAGAATCTCAGACAACCGAGTCACTTATTTTGAGTTACTTGGGTAATTGATTTTGAAGGAAAATCAATAAATATACTGTTAAGAAGACTTTCAGTATTGTGACATAAGTGAAGAATCAACTGTGCAGTTCTGGGAATATAACTGTGTTGACATTATCGGACCCGGCGTGGTCTGAAGGAGACAAAGAAATAGATCAGTGACGGTATTAATATATTTCTTTGAAGATTGGTGGATCTACTGAGGTCCAGAAGAATAATCAATGCTGACTGAGTTGGTTTGAATGTTGATTAATGATCCTCAACCATCACAGAGCAGTCTACAACTTCACTGTTGCCAGTGCACATGGAATCCCACATACACAATAAACAGCTGGGCAGAGTAGAGCTGGGTAAATAAGTTATTAAATACCTATACATAGCAAATGTTATGGCATTCTGGGCATCTTTTATGTGTCTGAAAGAAAAAAATATCAGCTGACATATCAAATTTTTAAATAACTTAATATCAGTCTTTTAATCCTGTATCATTTGGTTTGCATTTCATCCAAAGATCCATCATAACTGTGATTATGTCAGCTATAAAATATAAAACAGATTACAGACAGTTTAAAGCTGAATTTAAAAACGAAGCTGATACAACTGGTTCCTGATCTGTTAAGACTCCTTCCTCTTCCATCCTCCAATCCTGTTCTCTTTACCCCTTTTCCCCCAGCTTCATTTTAGCTGTAACATTCCCTTGATGGCTCAGCCTAGCTCATACTCTCCACCTCCTGAGTATCAGCTAATCATAGCCTCAGGTAGATTGCTGTCATGGACCTCACACTACAAAAAGGACAAAGTCAACTATGTTTGATCCCAGAGGGAAACACTTTGTCTACATGCCATGGTTGCTTTCAAACACACACACACACACACACACACACACACACACACACACACACACACACACACACACCTCGGGACCAGAAGGGAACAGGGAGTTCTAGTATAAAGGTCATTTGTGCAAAAGAAATAAAATCTAGGAAAGAAATTTAAAACAGAACTGAAGAACTGAAAACATACTAAAGTTCAACCTGAATTCTTTAGTCAGTAAGCACTCACTGATTTTCATGCATTTGCAGAAAGTTAAGAAGTCTGAAAACTCACAAATGCTGTATGCACACAGATACACACGTTTTGTTTCAACAGACATAAACTGTGAGACTTTTCAATCTATATCTACAGCCTATTTTAATTTAGCATGATGATTTTATATCACTTATAACCTAGTAGGTAGACTGTTTTAATTGTTTCTTAGTAAACAAGAGGCTTGTGGAGGCAATTCAGAACAGCTTTTTTTTTTTACATAATGTTTACCTTTAAGTGATGGTGCCTTTAAATCCCAATGACATCACCTGTTGGTTTGAGGACACTTGTTTTCAAACCAAGAGTAGGGCATTTTTATTGTTGGTATTATTTTTTTAAGCTGACATTTGTGCCCAAAGACACATTTGTCTTTTTTATACCACCACCCATCTGTCAGCTTATCCAGGGGTTAAATTGAGATTTGGCATGTGGAGGAACCATAAGATCAGGTAACGGTGCACCAGTGAGGAATTACTTAGAAATAAGTCACATACCGCATTTTTCGGACTGTAAGGCGCAATTAAAATCCTTTAATTTTCTCAAAAATTGACATTGTAGTATTATTTTGTTTTATTTTATTTAATAACGGTACAGTACTCTGTTTTTGGTAACCATTGTCCTTGATATAAATATGTAAAAATTGTGTATGTTTCTGTTCTGTGTCTTGTGTACTGTTTGTTTGTATATTTGTCTTTCTTGCTGCTGTTACACCCAAATTTCCCCTTGTGGGACAATCAAAGGATTATTCTATTCTATTCTATTCCATTCTCATTGCGCCTTATGTATGAATTCTGGTTGTGCTTACTGACCTCAAACTGATTTTATGTGTTCCACGACGCTCAAAAATCTGTCAAAAAATCTTCTAGTACAACTTTGGTAAGCTACAAAGCCGCACCGCTTGATGGATTGTCGGAGCATTACAGCTGCCATAGTCAGGAGCCTCGCGGAGTAATCTTGGTCCAAACTCTGTCCGCTTCAGGTGCCAAAGTCTAACGAACACTGCAACATCACTGAGAGTTAAAAACTGTCTAAATTCTTTCATCTTTAATAAAATGATCAGTGTTGCTGCTTACCAGGTGTAACAATTAAGTTTAACATCCAGGCAGCCATAAAAACTGAATGTATTAAATTTAACAGAGTTAGAAGTTAGCAGGAAGTTAGCTCGCTAGTTTCCACCTAAACATGATATAGCATGTTCTGACTGAGAGATTTCAAAGGTACAGCTCTGCTATCACTTCCAACATAAATGAAGACAGAAAACTAAACAGCAGTGACGTTTGTAGGGTTACTGAAGTTGGGCTAGCTGGTCTATAATGATGAGCTACGTGATCGCTAGCGACACAGCTATGTTAGCATAACATAAACACAGTGAAGCTGGAGGATGAACGCTAACTTTTTCCACTCTATAAAAGTTAACATGAGGGTTCCCAATGGTTATGGACAAATGCAATCGCATGGCAAGATGCTGTAAACGGACCGAACTTCAGTAAGGAGAACACTGAGATAATCCATCCACAATATGAGGTTAGTCATTAATATACTGAACATGGGAATAGAGCAGCTGTGAGAGAATTCAACATTAACGAATTAATGGTACGAAAGTGGAGAAAGCAAGAAGAATGAGTTGAGTAAAGTTTGACTTATTGGACTGTTTTGTTTTGCTTAATGCGTCTTATAACCCAGTGTGCCTTATGTATGAAAACAGACCCGTTCATCGACAGTGCGTCTTATGGTCCGAAAATACGACACTTTGTTTTGTGAGGCTGTGATCAGCTGACCTGTGCTTCTCTGTGGGGTTTAGCCTATGGAATTCAACAAGCAGATGTTTTAAGAGCTGTTTGGCCCTTAGATATTCTGAAGGTGTTCAAATGCCTTTGACCACTAAGCTTATCAGAAACAAAAATATATGGTGTCTGTGTGGGTGACCAGTATTAACAGATTCAAACTCCATTCTTGTTCATGTAGACACTCTTTGTTTTGCTCCTTCCTCCATGCCCTACTATTTAGTAGGCTTGGGTGGATCAATCCAAATATCGATAGCAAAGCTGGTGTTGGTATCAGATTGATACTAGTGTAATAGGTTCTGTACTTTATTTCTCTCCTCAAAGAACATGAAAAAGAGATCTTTGTGAGTAGCAAAAGAAATGATGAGAGGAGGAAGTAAATCCCTCAGACAGAACCTGGTCCTAAACACAGAAAAAGAGGTCACTGTCACAGTCCTTTCAGAGAGTCAGCAACCAACCAGATAGCTGACACAGTGGTGAAAGTAATGTGTAATAACTCAGGTCGGTTCTTCAGCATTACTTAATGTTAATTTGTTATTGGTCATCATAGTTGTTAGTGGTCATCACATTTGATTCGTGTCATAAATTAAAGACACACCACTCTCCCCTACATAAGCTGCCTTTGTAAGTTTAAAGCATCTGTATTGGTATTAGTATCAGCAGTACCGGTCCTGTATTTACTTCGTATTGTATCAATACCAAAAAATTGTGCCATCACAAAAAACTAGTGACCAGTGATCCTAATACATGGACTCAGACAGCTGCAGATATCAAAAGCAAGTTGTCATTCCTGTTGGAGTATAGTTGAAATCCACTTATGCTCACCATGCAATGACAAAATATTTGTCATCGGTGGATTCAAGCACACCTCAGCGGACTCGCAGACACGTCCTAGTCTAAATGTTAAACCCACAGGACCATGAGTAACTACAAGCAGCAGTGAATGACTGCATTTTGTTTCCCCTTCTGAGTAGAGGCAATGCTGTGAGGATTAGTTCAGGTTTTAGTCCTGCCTCACCACCTGCTGTGTGGTAAGCATAATGATTTCACTCATCATAATCACTGTAGCATTTACTCTGATTTTGTAATGCAGTGCTGGCATGGAGCAGAGTATTGTGTATGAGCGGTGTCTCCAGGGGGGTTATGAATAGAAATGTAAAGCTCCTGGTCTAACATGGTGTTATCAAATTGCTCTTCCTGCCCTTTTGCAAATCTACACACTCACACACGCAGACTTTCTAATCACATTGCAGCAACAGCAGCAGCAGGGGTTGGAAGTGTACAAGTCCTGATAGATGTTGCCCTCTAACTCAGCATCTAAGTTGGTCAGAAGGAGGAGAGCAGTATTATCACTCTTTGGCTCCATCCAATATTGATTAGAGAGGGAGATTGTGAAGAGATTGTGTGTGTGTGTGTGTGTGTGTGTGTGTAAGAATGAACATGAGGAGCAAAACATAAGAGATTTTGAAACAAAGGAATGAATACGATGTGAGAACAATTAGACAGTGGACAGAGGAGAAAAGAGTAAGAAATGAGTACTTTATGTATTTTTCATATTATTAAAGTTTATTAATTTTATTATTACTCACCTTGACGACAAAATCCAGGCAACTTTCTTCTACTATCTATAGACTAACTATATAGTATATAGTTAGGTCCATATTAGGACACTGACACAAGTTTTTAGTTTTTTTTTTACCTGTTTAATGACACATATTCCATTTATAGTTATATAATGGACATGGGCATAATGTGCAGACTCAGCTTTTGTTTGAGGGTATCCACACTTCAAATAGATGAAGGGTTTAGGAGTTTCAGCTCCTGAGCAAGTGTTGGCATTTCCTTATGTCATTATCAATTAAGCAGATAGAAAGGCCTGAAGTTGAGGTTTGGTGCTTGTATTTGGAAGATGTTGCTGTGAACAGACAACATGTGGTTAAAGGAGCTCCCCATTCAGGTGAAACAAGCCATCCTTAAGCTGCAAAAACAGAAAAAGACCATATGAGAAATTGCTACAATATCAGGAGTAGCAAAATCTACAGTTTGGTACATCCTGAGAAAGAAAGCAAGCACTGGTGAACTCAACAATGCAAAAAAGGCCTGGAGGTCCACAGAAGAAAACAGTGGTGGATAATCAAAGAATCATTTCCATGGTTAAGAGAAACCCCTCCACAAAAGCCAATCAAGTAAACAACACTCTCCAGGAGGTAGGTGTATCGATATCCAAGTCTGTCATAAAGAGAAGACTGAAACTAAACAAAGAGGGTTCACTGAAAGTTGTTAGCTGCTCAGAAGCCTCAAGAATAGAAAGGCTAGATTGGACTTTGCTAAAAACATCTACAAAAGCCAGCACAGTTCTAGAAAAAACATTCTTTGGACGGATAAAACCAAGATCAATCTCTACCAGAATGATGGCAAGAAAAAAGTATGGAGAAAGTGTGGAACAGCTCATGACCCAAAGCATACCACATCATCTGGAAAACTTGGCAGAAGCAGCGTGATGGTTTGGCTGTGCATGACTGCCAGTGGCACTGGGACACTTGTGTTTATTGATGATGTGACAGAGGACAGAAGCAGCCAAATGAATTCTGTGGTGTTCAGAGACATGCTGGGTGGCATTTTATAATACAGATGGACAAAGACGCAAAACATACAGCCAACACAACCCAGGAATTTACTGAAGCAAAGTAGTGGAGTATTCTTGGATGGCCAAAATCAGTCACCTGATCTTAACCCAACTGAGCATTTCACTTGTTAAAGACTCAACCTCAGACAGAAAAGCCCACAAACAAACAGCAACTGAAAGCTGCTGCAGTAAAGGCCTGGCAGACCATTAAAAAGGAGGAAACTCCAAATCTGGTCATGTCCATGAATTCAAGACTTCAGGCTGTCATTGCCAGCAAAGAAGAAATGAACATTTTATTTTCAGTTGTTTAATTTGTCCAATTATTTAGAGCCCCTGAAATTGAGTAATTGTGTTAAAAAACATTCTTCCTTACAAATGAAAGCTGAAAGTCTGCACTTCAGAAACCCTGTAGATTAAGATTGCTGTAGCATGGCTTGCAGACACACTCCTTCTAACACTAAATAAGTGCAATAATGAGAGCATACCAATTCATCCTTCTGTGCAGAAAGTGAATAGCAGGCAGCGACTTCAAGCAACTACGGGTGAAAGTAGGCAACTGAAGTCTGGAACATCTGTGAGCGACCAGCTGTTAGCTTCAGAGCGATGCAGCACTGGTGAATGGCGTTCAGTGTGGACACAGCTTAAAGCAAAAGGGCCTTCAGAGAAAGATATCAACAAACACCAAAAGTGATTATATCCAGCACCAACCTAAAGAAATGAAGGATAGATCTCAATTATGAATTGCAGCACTTATTAACATTTTTGCCAGACGTTAAGTAAGAAGATTGATGCAATATTCATAAGCAGGATTTTCAACGTGCCTATTAAAAGTGTGACACCCCACAACATTCTCCCGTGTTGTGTTTGTCCGTCTGCACAAAAAGCGTTTAGTGTTATAGTTGGATGGATAGCAGTACATGAATCAGTTGCAGTTCACAATCACGCACAGTAGCAGTGAACAGGTCTAACATATATCCTGGCACAAACCCTGTACGTGTGTACATGAAATGTAAAGGCAGAGCCATGAGACCTTTAGCTTACTTAAGTCACTGAGATAAACGGTTGGATGTGTCCAGAGTAGTGCTGTCAGCATTAATCTCGTTAAAATGACGTTAACGCCATAACCACATTAATTCGGCAAATCTCGGTTAGCGAGTTAACGCGGATCGCCCCATTGGTGGGGCTGCCCAGCGCTAATAAGCTAACTGCACTGACGCGTTGACGCCGTGCAGCCCTTGCATGGGCGATCCACGTTAACTCGCTAACTGAGATTTACCTCGTTAATGGGGTTATGGCGTTAACGTCATTTTAACAAGATTAACGCTGACAGCACTAGTCCTGAGGTAAAAGAAAAAATCTGTAAAACCAACACTTCCAAAATCCATTATAAAGTCAAAGTCCAGTGTTCAAGAAAAGTTAACTTCCTTGAACTTCAGATGTTGTCCACCAGCTACACAAAACGCATTTTTTTAAATTTAGTTTATTCATGGATTAAATAAAACACACGTTAACTAAAAATAACATATTACTTGGTGACATTTAAAGGTACTGGATATTATTTTTTATCCCACTGAAATGCTGACAAACAAGGCCAGAGGTGCTGTATATTTTGGATGTCCAACCACAAGATACATCTTGAGAACATCTTTAGATAATTTCTTTAAAGTTTTTGCACAAAACCTTCAAGTCAACAAATTGCCTTTTAGTGGTCACTGTGGCCTTGGGTCTGTCCCTATCTTGATCTTTCAGGAATTTTTTGAGGGAATTTTTACAAATCTGACACAAACATTCACTTGGATTGAAAAGTAAAGAAATTATAATTTTGTGGTCAAAGGCAAAAGGTCACCGTAACCTCACAAAAGATTGCTGAGGCCATAACCTCTCTGAATATAGGATTTAAGATTATGATATGAGAATTTTTTTAACCCCCCCAAAATTAAAATGATTATTAATTAATTTATTATTATTAAAATAAAATAATGAAGTAATGATGATGATGTCCTCATCAGGTTAAAGGTCAAGCCCAGATACATATGAATGTAAACACTAATGGCAGAGGATTGCAACTGCAACCTTTTGACAGAATAAATTTTCACTCTTTTACAGTGTTTATGATAAGGTAAGCCAAATGAGATTTTAAAAAATGCATGTATGTATTTTTTTTAAAGTATACCGACTTCCTCCATATACTCCCAGCAATTAGGAAATTAACTGTATTTGCCAACAAATAAACTATTGAAGTAAGTTAAATATGTTATTGATAAGATGCACTGAGGAAGAAAGGTTGCAGTGAAGGAACTACCAGTTAATTGCTTGAACAAAAAGAAAAGTGGTACCTGACATTGTAGATTATGAAAAGCACTCCACTGAGGCTGGTAGAGGCAGCCAAGTCTCTCAGCACTTCTCATAGTTTGTTTATGATAATCAAGCTAATATGTCAAAAATAATTGGGCAATGATTTATTCATATTACCTTTTACTTTGACCCATCAGCATACCATGTGACTTCATTCTAAGCATCATGACTTCATGGCTGAATGCAGATAATAAAATAAAATAAAAAAATAAATAAAAAAAACTTTTTATGATTCTCATTTGAGTAATCAGGCATACAGAACCATGGCTGTAGAGGAGGCACTTAAGTAGCACAATAAGACAAAGAGGAGGATTTTTGGAGCTATGCACTTGCACAAATGCTCAACAGAACTTATTATGGATGATGCAGACTTTGCTTTTGTCCTTTTTTTTATGAGGTGCATTAAACCATTTTTTTTCATTGTAATAAATGGTGTGCTCTGACACAATCAGTTTTTGCATAAAAAGGCATGCTGAAAAGCTATAAAAGCATCTATAAGCAAAATACCAAACAAAATCTTGATCTATGAGCTGCTTAAACAAAGTCTATGATGACTGAGAAAGTAATAGGAGCTGACATATCCACCTCTCTCGCTTAAGTTCAGTGACGCCTGCAAAATAACATCAGAATGCTTTGTAATGCCCTGAGGTGCCATGTGTGACTGTGAAGATTTGCTCCAAAGAAATTATTCGTGTCAAAGCAAATCTACAATATATTTTCCCCCTTTTTAGCAGCTGTTTTCACTTGTTTGTGTCATACTACAACATGCAAAATTAGTTTTTACCAGATGTTCCTTTAATTGTCACAGACCAAAAACATCACTTGTCAATAATAAGTTCTGTACCTAAATAAGTGTTATTTTCTATTTATTAAAACAATACTATATCGAGTTTGATGTTTTTTCCACAACGTGATAGCAATAGAACACCACAAAACATCAGTTAAGTGAAAGTCCAATGATCTAATGTCAATAAAGGAAAAAACAGCAATTGGCCATGATGAATAATTGAAAAGAACAAAGTTAAATAGAAATTTACATATGCAAAAACAAAAGTGTAAACATGTACACAGGAGTTTACTTGTTCACTCAATATGAACCTACATAAATATTGTCTACATGTTGTATAGAAAACGATAAATTGGATTTAAATAACTAATAGCAAATGAGAATATTAACAGCAAATATTGTTTTTTTTCCTTTTGTTTGAACAGCAGGACTGTTTGTTTGCAGCATTCATAAATAATGCTGTAAAGAAATTAACTTTTTTCTGTTTTAATACAAAGATCTATTTGTTTGACAGCATGAAAGAATTTGCTCTTTCTTTGTGTGTCTTACCAAATTAGGCCATATTCATAATGCCTTTTCTCTTTTCTCTTTCCTGTTTCAGCTGTTGACAATAAAGTATTCAAAATAATACTTTTACACTTTTTGGTTTAAGAAGATAATATAACATGAGTTTCATGTGCATATACTATACATTCACCCCCTACTTTGTTAGTTACACAGCTGAACACATTTTTTCTTATAACTGCCTTCATTTCTAATGATAGACCACTCATGGTAATAGATTCAACATCGTCAGTGTTGGGAAGGTTACTTTTAAAATGTATTCCACTACAGATTACAGAATACATGCCCCAAAAATGTATTTTGTAATGTATTCCGTTACGTTACTCAATGAGAGTAACGTATTCTGAATAGTTTGGATTACTTAATATATTATCAAGCTTTGTACAACTACATGAATGTACTATTGCTGTGTGATTTATTACTATTACTGAAGGTTATTCGCCATACTAATACCAACTAATACCAACTAGATTTTCTTAATATAATAAATATGTAAATCTTTAGATATAAGTCTTAATATAAAATGAGTAACAGTAGGGTGGACTTTAGGTAAGGCTGCAATAGAAAACTATTCCATGACGTGTATATAAAACAGGTCCGCGGCTCCGAACCGTAAAGCCGTAAAAGGGCCTCTGGCTAATACATCGGGTTCCGTGTCGGGCTCGTAGCCAAAAACTAGCAACACTAGTAACAGTACATTTGCATAATGACTGAAACCAGCCAACTGAAGGAACAATGGGCTGGGAGGTCAGTTCCATAATTCTCATGACCATTGATCAACAACCACTGACCAAAACCCACTGATCAAAGGGGTGCTTTTTTGAACTGCAGGTCCTTGAAGGGTAATACAGTTTGAAGCTGGAGGATCTCTATGTAAATATCCTATAGAAGCTAGGTCCCCTAACTTTCAGTAGCTGTCATTTCCACAATACTGATGAAGGAAAACGCTGGGCTGGCATGTAAAAGGGCATTTATTCCCTTCAAGGACCTGAAGCTCCATAAAGGACCCCTCCAGTAGCCAAACCCACCTGTTCTCTGATTGGATAGTTAAATTTGTGATTGACATGACATTGGCCAATCAGATGAAAGGAAGAAAAACAGGGTCAAAATTTGTACTTGTAACTTGAAACTTACAAGTACAAAACTGATTGAGTTTGAGCCCATACTATTATTGCTTTCTCAAATTGTTTGGATGTCTGCTTCAGAAATAGATGATATCTTCACACTCAGTATTCACATGTAGACAAAACAAACACAGGAAACCGAACCTTTCTGTTTTCCACTGTGTCTAGACTTAAAAACTTAACTTAACAGCTAAGTCACTGACACAACCTACAGGCATTAAAAGATTTGTCCAATCATTAGCAGTGCATTCCAATGCCATTTGGTACTTTCTGAATAGGTCCCCTGAAAAAGATGGAAAGAGTGCCATTTCAACCATTACATAAAATGCCTTGACATGGCGGGGGTGAAGGGAAGGAGCTTGAATGTTTAAAATTGTGTCCTCACAATGGAACATTCTTCAGGGGCATCCATTTTTTCAGAATCAAACACCATTACGATAATAGGTTGGGGCTTTTAAAGATACAACCCATCTGATGGCTAAAATGCTTTTTGTATTTTCTTTCTCTTTTTGACCCAATCTCTGACCCCGTGGGTGTGTAGGAAGATAAAAGTGGTTTAAGATGCGGATAAGGATCCACTGTTTGTGCTTACAATGCCTGAATTCCCCAAAATGGATATATGTATGATCTATGTGTAGACACATGTTCACACAGAGCTGTAAGCTTCCAGGTTTAACCAAAGTTCATTGCCAACCTTTGGACTCGAAGCACAGCTGCATGGCATCATGAGGGAAGTTTGTGCATTTTTACAAAAAGAGGAACTTGACAAAGGAAAATCCACCGCTGTTCTTTTCAACTTAGCCTTTGAGCAACCAAGGTGCATTACAGAAAGGAGGGAAACCACACAGTCCAATTGATTACTGTGAAATACAAAGAGACACCGCACTTTTATCAGTGGCTACTCCCCTTCTCTCTTTGGAGTTTGAAAAGCTTGGCATTCCCTTAAACCTCTGTGAAGCTGTGACACAGATTTAAGATCAATAGCTACAGATATCACCAGAAGGTCACTATTTATTATTTCTGCAGTTTCCCAAATAAGCACGCGCACAAAAACTCCCATATAAATTACATTGGCTACTACACCAAGTGGTCTCACTTCAGCTTTAATAGGTAGCTTTCCTTTAGATTCTGATATGATCTTTATGACCTTAGTGAATTGTAAGTGTTGGCTGTCATTGTGTTAACTTTACTACTAATTTACATAGAAAGCCAAACATTAAACCTTTCCTTTGTTGCAGTAGTACACAGAATGATTCTCTTCTCTTTTATAAATACTGCGCCATCTCCAGTAGGGGAAATAATGATCACTTCAACACCAGCTGCCTGAATTATTTTTGTTGACCCTGGACCATCCCAGCAGTAAGCAGCATCTTTTAGCTATTTTAAGTTCACTGATTTTATGCGCCTTGGTGAAGTCTCCATTTACATTTACTTATATCACTAAGGTAACAGAGTACGATGGTGATGTACAAATAATGTGTGAATATAATACTAGGGGATGCCATTTACAAAGCAAGATTCCTCAAACCGTAAAGTTTAAAAACCGCAACAACTGCTCTTTGTAAGAGCATTAAAACTTTCAGGCGTCAGTGCAATCAAATAGTTTGATTTTCCTGTCTGTAGAAGAATTTGGTTTTATGCCAGCACCATGCTCACATTGTGTTTGAATAGCCTGTAATTATTTTGAATTGGTTGTATTGAAGGTCTATTAACAACAAAAGGGCCATTTGCCTCTCTGATAATGGTCTCTAAATGATGCCCATCGCGCTTTTATTCTCATGTCCTAAGTGGCAGTTACAATAGTAGATAATCTTCAAAGAGTACAGCATGCTCTGTCCTTTTTCCAGGAATTGAGCCGCACACTGGGGGAATTGTTTTAAACTCAGTAGGATTCCACCCTGCTTTCAACCTGCATGGGGATTTTTTTATTTTAATTTTTCTGGGCCATATGAATTGGTTTTGGCATTAAAGAAGTGCCTTTTTTAACAATACCACAGCCATAATGAGAAACATGTCTCTGCCAAACTAGAAAGTGGCTTAATATTGTCATATGGTTTTTTGCCTTTTAGAAATGTGTCTTTTCTCAAAATGTATTTTGTGTTGAGTGTAAGATGATTAAATAATATGCTTTGAATAAATTAAGCCAAATGCATTTTGCCTTTATAAAATGCAGTAACTGAAAAACCTCTAGAGCATAAGTCTTGAGCCTCCTCCATTTATTTATATTTCGCTTCCAAAGAGCTAGACTTTCGTGTCATTTTTTTAAGTGATAGTTTTCAGTCCAGTCCTTTTACCGGACCACTTAACATAGACACACATGAAATCGACAAGTGGAGGGCAACAGAAGAAATGACAGGCCTAAAAAACTATCTGCAACAGCAGATGTCCTTAGGGACTAAGAAAAACTCCAGTCAAAAAACTGACACAGGATCTGAGAGATGCATGTGATTCTTCAGTTGATCCATCTGCTGTAAGCCTTATTAGAAATGGTTTCTCTAAATTGGAAATTTTCGGTTCGAATCATCATCATTTCCATGCAAGAAGCCAGTGTAGAGGTACAACAGAGCAATCCGTAAAACATGGTGGTGATTCTATAACTGTCAGCCAGAACAGTCCCGTCAGATTTTGATCCACGATGCAATACCATCTGGAAACAGACAGAAGAGGCTGAGGTATGTTTGACCGACAATGGCTTAATTTTTCAGCATAACAATGATCCCAAACACATTGCCAATGCAGTAAAAGCATGCCTGGACAGAAAAAAACACAATGGAATGGAACCAGCCATGGACTGCCTCCCACAGAGGCCGGACATCAATATATGGGATGACCTTGACAGAATGGAACAAAAGGCAGCCAACATCCAAAGAAGACCTTTGAATGTTCTTCAAGAAGCCTGAGAAATGTTCTGAACACTATTTAAAGAAATGAGAAGAAAGCTTGCCTAAGAGAGTTCAATCTGTGTTGAAGAATAAAGTGGCTATAGAAAATATTGACTTTCAAGTTCATTATTATTGCTTTATATAACATATTTCATTTAGATTTGCACATGTTTAAATAAATCACTTCACCTATTTCCCATTTTCCTAGGAAAATATAAAGAAATAAGGGATGGCTCAAACATTTTCCGCAGTACTGTATGCCATGATTTTGTCATTTGTGTTGACTCTGAAAAAAATATTTCTTACCCTCCCTTTCCCTCCTGTCACTCAATTCCGTCTTTCTCCTTTTCCACTTTATTTAATCTCTTTCCTCACATAAAATAGACTTCCTATCACAAAGACAAGTTGGTTTAATATTCTACCTCATTCCACCACATTCAGCGGATGCATTTAAGTCAGTCACTCACTTTCTCATCCAGTTTTAGTTGTTTGCCAACTTCACTTCTTTTTCATTTGTGTGTTCATTTTCAACGAGATGAGTTGGGAAACAGTTTTATCCATCATCCCTGTGAATCTTTTCTCCTTCTCAGCATGCTCTCATTCTATGTGCACAGAAATGAAGCCTAAAGTTATGAACTCAGTGGTCGATGAACTTTTATAGGCAAATGCTGACATTTTGAAGTACGGTTTTGTGTTAATGTTTAGTGCCATTTGATTTGAACTATTTGTATGCCCCAAAGAAACCCAGGTTTCCTGAAGAATTTCATGGTTGGTTGAGAGGAAAAGACTTTGAAGCAGCGTGTGGACCATGGATTAATGGTCTCCTAAGAAAATGAGTACTATTTCATTTTTTTATTGATCCAAGAGCTCTTGAAGGCCAGACTCAAATTTCAGGTGGTTTAGCTGTATTTATCTCACCCATTCTGACAATCATTATTAATATTTGGGACAAAATATCTAGTAATGTGAGAATTTGTTTTTTTAACAGGAGACAAAAAGAGGAGAACCCTCACCAGGTTAACAAAAGAAGTTAAATATTTAATAACATGTCTCCCCATGTGTCCAAGACAACTGTGATCTTTGTGGAAAACTAACACTAATCTGTAGCCTTGCTGAGTATCTATGAGGTTGTACATAAGCACAGCTTTGAGCTAAATTCAACCAATTCTTAATGTCAGCATGCCAACATACAATTCCAATTACTTTGATGTATGCTCAATCATTCAGGAAATCCAAAAGAGCTGTTCCTGTTCATCTGGACGTAGCATTTTCAGTGGGAGAAATGTTTTGTCAATCTTCCAAGTGACTTTTTCAGTCTCAGCTGATTGCAGGTTTCCCCAACCTTATAAAAAAAAACCATTTGCATAATGACTGACACGAGCACCACTGACTAACAATGGGCCATGAAGCCAGTTTCAGGATCGCTATTATGCAAATTGTCTTGACCATTAATCAATGACCACTGATCAGTGACCATGAGTACCATTCACAGAGAGTTGTGGAATGGCTGTAATTACAGCAGTGTAAGATGGAGACAGACGTGTACATCCTCATAATTGAAAGAGCAGCCATTGGCCTGCAGGTGTAAATAGACTGCGGAGTCCTGACGAGTTAGTGCTTCTATGTTGTGCCATCTACGTAGTCAGAGGTTGTTTGGTATCCCTGATCTATAAATCACAGCATTCTTCCCCACAGAGCGATCGTGGCTCAAGAGTTGGGAGTTCGCCTTGTAATCGGAAGGTTGCCGGTTCGAGCCCCGGCTCGGACAGTCTCGGTCGTTGTGTCCTTGGGCAAGACACTTCACCTACCGCCTACTGGTGTTGGCCAGAAGGCCCGATGGCGCGATATGGCAGCCTCGCTTCTGTCAGTCTGCCCCAGGGCAGCTGTGGCTACAACTGTAGCTTGCCTCCACCAGTGTGTGAATGTGAGAGTGAATGGGTGGATGACTGGACGTGTAAAAAGCGCTTTGGGGTCCCTAGGCGGGACTAGTAAAAGCGCTATACAAATACAGGCCATTTATCAGCGTACATTATATTACTCTTTATGTCACTGTGGACCCGATCCTTGGTGTGCACCAGTTTTTGGTGCGACACTGAAAACGCTACAACCACATGAACGGAATAAACTTTTGGGGTTTTACTTAGAAAGCAAATAATCTCTTGATTCTGATTTACACTGGACTTTTTCAAGTTTCAGTGGATCTTAGCAAGGAGTTGGCAAGTGTCATTGTCTTTCATGCAAACTAGAGGTGACTGCAGCGATCTGCTATCAACCAGAGCTATTACAAGGTCTTTGGTTCAGCACCCTCTTTGTGACTGTTTTTACCTAGCAACAGCCATCAACCACACGCCAACCTTTTGGCAAATGACCCAGCAACCAGAGATTGCCAGGGGTAGGTCAACTGGTCTCTATGGTTATGTTTTTGCAGGTATTAGTTAGAATTATGTAAATAATAGTACTGAATAAAAACTCTAGACCATAAAATATATTACAATTTATCTGACTGGTTTTATGCAAATATCTCATAAAAGCAATAAGGCAAAACATCTCGCAACCTGCAGGAGACACAAGGTTTAGTCATAGGACCATCAACCATCTTGTGGTTGTTGAGGGAGTTAAGGCTAAACTAAAGTCAATCAAAAACAAAAAACATATACGCAGTCACTAATATAGTCAACCCCCTGTGTGGCTTTGCTGATCTACTCTTCTCTGATAGGGTTCAGTTCTCCAAAACTATAAGGAGAAAGATCAGGTCAGCACCACTAACAACAGCAAAGTCACCCATTGTTCACAGACAAAGGACTGTGACAAATCCCTGACAAAACCTTGTGTGTATTGCTCCCCAAAGTACAATAGAAGACAAGATTGTGTGTCAGCTTCATTTCCACTGTCAAAGCTCTCACTGGCAAAGTGCAGTCTGAAAAGCAATTACGTTCATCGGGGAGACGTAGGCATGATTCAAAATTAATTCCTATTGTCAAGCAAATGGGGGGGAAAGGAGCTTTCTTCTTGTCTGCTTGACTCATTGAGATATGGAGTCAGCAGACATATTCAAATCAGTCATGTTTTTAGGAAATCTTCATAATCTCGGTTTTTGTATGCGCTTTCTTTTTTTTCTTCGAGTATCACTTTTATGCTTTCAAAGATTTTATACTTAAATAAGTTACACTAAACTTGATCAAGAGATGGTCAAGTCATTATATGAGCGGAAACTGATATGAGGTGTTTTGAAGTGTTACATGTATCTAACACATCTGCTATGTTCACTATTAATGGCATCTACTAAGAGAGATGAGTCATCCCTGTCCTAGTAGCAGACCCCAAAGGTGTTTAACACACTTCAGTTCAGTAGGATTTGTATGTC
Organism: Neolamprologus brichardi; assembly: GCF_056152115.1. Lineage (NCBI taxonomy): Eukaryota > Metazoa > Chordata > Actinopteri > Cichliformes > Cichlidae > Neolamprologus > Neolamprologus brichardi. The sequence goes on along the minus strand of NC_142120.1, from coordinate 9,427,802 downwards.
TGTCATGTCAGGCATACACTTAGTATTAACATATGATATATTTCCAGATAAGTTATTTGAAAAAAGGGATAATGACAGGGATATTAGCCCATGGTTAAAATTTTCAGTTCGGACAGACGGTACTTTTTTATGTTAAAAACCAGTTTGTACTGGCACAGTGTGTTGATAAATCTGGCCTTTTATGTGTCAAAATAATTAATAAAGATAAATTGATGCATTTGGATGTGTTCCCAATTTAAACTGGAGAAAACCAACAATATAACTGACCAAAATAGTGTGTATTAGACATCCTCACCATGTTGGTGCATAGCTCCAATAAAGGTTTTGGTGTATATTTCAAATATGACTTTTGAATTAAATCACAATGTTTTCAAAACCACAATCACTATATGAGGATTAATTGAAATGCGGTCACTGTTCTGTCAGACTAATCCAGTCACCATTGGACAATGTCGTCATCCAGCCATTTAACCCAGACGTGAATATTACATGTGTAACATGTACGAATCCATATCCCACTATGATCCATTCAGCCAGACCACAGTTGAAGGTTTTCAGGCAGAAACTGTGATCAGATCTCACCCAGGTGTAAATACAATGCTTGCAGGGTGACAGTCCACGCTGCGAAGAAAAAAACATCAGCTAAGTCTGAGCAATTGAAAGGTCACCTAACTCTGCCCCTTCCTGCTAACTCAAACAAGCTTAAGAAAAGCTCCTGGTTGCAGCAGTAATGCTAGAATCGCGAAGGAAAAAAGAGCTCTTCTTCCTTCAGTGTAGGAAAGAAGGATGTTTCTTCACCTAATTCAAAAACAAGTGCAGCTGTGAATGCAATGGATGGATCACAAGACCAGATTACAGGTTAACATCAGGTGCATATGGATATCTAATATCACTATCCAACTTTATTGATTATGTGTCTTCACATTTTTTTTGCAGTTGTAAATATTACGCAGTTTTTAACAAAAAAATATACTGACAAACAAAACAAAACAGTATTTAAAGCAAAAAAAATATTTTGTGCAATTCTAACAGGACTGAAAGTCAATATTTGGTATAACCATATTTATTCTTTAGCCTGTACTCTCTTAGGGAACTTTCTTTTGATTTCTTTAAGTAGTCTTTAAGAATAGTTCTCCAAGCTTCTTGAAGGACATTAAAAGCTTTTCTTTGGATGTTAGCAGCTTTTTAGTCGGTTATCTGTCAAAATGATCCCACACTATTTCAATACTGTAGAGGTCTAGTCTCTGACGAGCCCAGTCCATGATTGATAGTGTTCCATTGTGTGTTTTTCTAACCAGTTATGCTTTTACTGTACCAGCAGTGTGTTAGGGATCATTGTCGTGCTGAAAGCTGTTGTCAGCCAGATGCTTTCCAGGTGGAATTCCATGATGTTTTTCCTGTGTTCATAATTCCATCAATTTTGACAAGATCCCAACACCACTGGCTGAAATGCAGCCCCAAACCCAGGCAGAGCCACCTCTGTGATTTTACTGATGGCTGTAGTCACTCACTGTTGCGCCTCTCTCATGACAGAGACAGCATTGATGACATGTTGAACCAACATTTTCAAATTTTGATGTATTGCTCTGTAAGACCTCTTGCCACTGATTTTCAATCCAGTTCTTGTTTAATTTCACACATCTCAACTCTGGCATACCTCTCTCATGGTTTCCCTTCCTTTAGAACAATTTCTTACAGCAGTTCTTCCACTGAAACATTTTCTGAGCTTCAGTAAATAGAAGTTGGATCAACTGAAGGATCAGATGGGCATTTGAGGGTAGTAAACATCAAATATTTGGAAGCAGTGCATACAGTGCAGAGCTATGCAAACCTCTTTGAGTCGGTTGTTGCACAATTGGTGTAAAATTACTAGTAGATTGAATTAAGGAAATGGGGAGAAATTTATGTATTTATCCAATAGACCACTCAGGCTCATTGGAAGCAAAATATAAAGAAATGAGAGAGGACTCAAGAGTTTAGAAAAGTACTATATTCTTACAGGAAATTTGTAAAGTCTAAATCTTAAACCAAATAAAGCCCATTTAAGGCTACAATGCACATATTGTGTGTTTCATACACATAAATCAGACTGCCACTAAGTGCTGGATGCGCCCATAACACACCTCCTCCTTTACCATTCCATCTTCACAGCTTAGTTTTCCAGCTAATATTTATACAGACACATGCTTGAGCAGATGTAGTGAGCTCTAATCACTTGCTAAGCATGCTACCGTGTAGCAAGCCATTAAACCACGAGGAGGTCTTTCCTTATTTCCCTTCCTCTACCATCACGTCTTTTTTTTATCCTCTGTTAGGGAGCGTTAAGCCACATGTTGCCTGCTATAAAAAGAGGGATGTCACAGTAACAGATGTATGTTTTTAGTGTATCTTTGTATTTTGAAATCCCTTTAATGTTTTATCCAGTCTTTCTTTACCTTTCATCCGCTTTCCAGTAATTTTTTTTTTCCACAACAACCCCCTCACCTCGTTCTGAAAATATATTTCCCTTTTATTCTGCTTCTCTTCAAAAGATTTAGGGTATCTATTTTCTCTTAAAGCATAAGCCAGATGCTAACACTAGGCAGTCAGCACAGTAGCTATCAACAGCTGTGAATCAACTTAGCAGCTGCTTCTTAAGGTGTTAGCCACAGACTTGTCACCCTTGCACCTCATAATCTTGTCAGTGTATGACCTTAGAGTTGTGTTGCTAATCTGCCTCTCAGCGACAGATGTCCTGTTATGATACCACAAGAGAAGGACAGTGAATTATGATGCTATCTCTTGCTCCTCTATTAGTCAAATTAGGCATTTAGAGGTCTTTCACCTTTATTTAGAAGGCACCACATCACTACGCTAATTGAGTTGAGAAGCAGACATGTTACATCTTCCAAGATCAGGGGGAAATGCTTTGCTAATTTCAAGAGCATATCGATATAATAAAACAAAGACTGCAAGCTACTAATGCTGCACATGATATTTCAAACACACTCTACCTAAGCTGCTAAATTTGCTATCTACGACTTTGAAATGTCCGTGTAACTTTGCTACCTGCTATTTTGACCACTCCACCACACCAGCATCTACCTGTAGACTTTAGTGGATTCCTTATTAATCACTTCCTGATTTCTACATGCATACTATTTTTTTGAGAATGATGACATCAGAGTACAAATGCTAATCTTCTGCTGCAGTGATAAATCATTTCAAATATGGGTTTCTTGAGTCAAACACACAGTGTTACAAGGATTGAGCTGATCTATATTGGACTATGTCTTTAAATACCTTGTCTAAGTAAGTGTTACTAAAAAGAAACAGCTGGGATAACATTGTGCAACTAATTAAGTTAACTTTGGGTATAGAAAAAGTCAAGTGAAGTCAAAGTTTTTTCCTATAGCACATTTAATAATAAACAACCTCAGATGACCAAAGTGCAGGTTACACAAAATATAAACTATACATAAGACTAAATATACCTCTGAGATCTCTAAAATGCCCCAAAAGAGATTCACCAATTTGCAAATATTCTAGATCAATTTTAGAATAATATACCTATAATGTATAATAATGTACTTCAAGGTGAAATTGCAAAGAATTGGAATATCTCACCATGTACAGTTTATAATATTATCAATAGATTCCAAGATCTGGTGAAATCTCTGTTCTCACTGAACAAGGAAGAAAATCAGTACTGGAAGCCTGCGATGTCTTTAAATTATTACTAAAAACATGAACAAATATCCACACTTTAGAAGAAAATTACAACAGCAATGTACAAACAAAGCAGGTGAGCATGAATTTTCACATGCACATGATCCTTTTGGGGTTTACAAATGCACATATGTTAGCTACACAAACACACACACACCTCACAATGACCTCACCTTATCTTATCCTGTCTAAAGTATGAAAAACAAGTTGTGTACTCTGCAGATAATGTCCTCTGTGTATGAGCATGTGGCACTGTTCAGGTATTTTGTGTTCTTTTTCATATTTAATGGAGCATATTTGCACTATGCATCACTGTGAGCCTTATGTTCAACATTTGGTTTCTCTGAGAGTTCCCAATTTATCTATTTTAATTCTGCATCACTAATCAGACGTAGAAAACTGGAAAAGCGCCCACACCGACACCAGCCAGCTGTATCTTCAACAGGCATGCAAACATCTGTAAAAACCAGGATCTGTATCACTGGTGAGTCTATTTAAGGTAATAGCTTCCCCTGGCACAAGCCATCTGACAGAGCTAATTACGATAAAGTCTCGGCTGGGAGGTTTCACGCGCTGCCTGAGAAACCTTAAACACAGAAACTGGCTGTTTTTCACAGTTTTTCTTTCTTTGTTTTCCCTCTCAAATCACTGTTCCATTGCTTAAGCACTCGTAACTCCCAAATGGAGACCTTGCTCATTAAGAGGATGGAAGCATTTCAGATTTCTCCTCTTCCTCCTCCTCCTCCTCCTCAGCACAACAGTATGAGGAGCATTTGATTGACAGGTGGGACATTTCTGTTGGTGGCATCTCTCCCAGGTGTCCCGTTTCCTCACCGGGGTTTGTTTTTATGGGTACACACATGCATGGAGGACTGACAGAAACAATTCTGCACACATACTCACAAATCGGGATAAATAGAAGTGAACACAATGCTGCAGACACTGGCAGAGAGAGACTGGCAGATTTCTGTCCCAAAAGACAATAAGTGAAAATTAGTAACACAGGATCTGATATTGCTAAGGATAAACAGAGTTTCCATTATTTACTCGGTTTAATCTAGTAGTTTGCACTCGCCGCTTTAGAATATGGAAGGTTTTAAATTAAGTTTGTTATTCCCTCAGTAACTCAGATCAGTGTGTGTACATACACACCAATACCCAAATCCTCACATATTCACACAGTTTTATACTCGATTTAAAACTGAACTTGAAATAAGCAAATAAAGAGTATGATTTGGCATTCGCTGGAAACCAGTAAATCCCATTAGTAAAGGAGATAGAGAAGAAAACCAAGCAAAAACAACAGTAAACACAAGATTTAAACAAATAGATAAATTCAATTTTAAAATAATATCAAACAGTTCTTCATTTAAACTCTTTAAAATATGGATGATGGTTTTATGGAAGATCTGCAAGAACCAAAAAAAATCCCCAAAATCTATCACAGGCTAGATTGCTTTTTTTAAACCCACAGAGCCTTGCCATAGTCTAGAATAATAGGCTGGAAATAGTAAAGGCTTAGTCTCACAAACTGGTTTTATTGGAAGCACACTGTCATGAAACATGTACCTAATTTTCATAGAGAGAGAAACCGAGCGAGGTCAGGCAGATAAAGCGGGTTAAGATTACTTCACACGCGAAATACTTTCATTTGTCGCTCGCAGGCCCCCGCCTACAAACCACAGCTTGTCCGATCGTAATTTAGAGACTACAGCCGGGAACAGCAGGCAGGCATGTCAAGCTCTGAATTTCTTTGCATGTTGTGCTGGGGCTCTAGTGAAGGGATGCTAATTTGCATTTAAAGTGGTTTGAGAGAGGTGTCCTTTTTCAATGTTGACAAAACAAAAAAACACAAGCAAAAGCATAAGCAAGAGATAGACCGCCTGTTTCTTCTCTCCAAAATCTGAGGTAACTCATCCAGCTAACCAGCTTACTAGAGGGTGTACAGTGTACACTAGAAGTGACAGTCACATAGGTCAAAATGAAGGCACGTGTATTTATAGCTTCTAAAATGACAAAGATATATGTAAATTTACATGAATCAATAAAAAGTAAATACTTTATAGCTATAATTAAAATACAGGCATCTGTTATCACTGACAATATTTAGAAAACTAAAGAATATTAAAACGACATTGAGTACATCTGATTTTCAGTTAGCCTTACAAGGTTATCAAATGACCTGAACACATTCAAACTTGTCAGCTTCAGATGTATGGGCTGTTTTATTCACGGCATGAAAAGTGTGACCATGAGACTTCACAAAGATGTGAAAGGATACAGAAAGAATAGCAGCAAGCTAAAATTATGCAGTAATCAGGAGCGGTAATCAGGAGGTGTAAGAGCCACTCGAGCACTAATCAGAGCTGTGGACAGTGTGCTATTTTCACAATTTAGCTCGGAGACGCAGAAAAGTCCTTCATACTTGGCATAGGGTTTATCTATGTAAATCTGAGCTTCTGTGACTGCTTAGATAGCGCAGTGGAGCGGCACAATCTCAGCCCCTATGTGAAGAAACATAACCTTTCTTGCTCTTTGTCACAAAAAAAAAAAAAAAAACCCTGTAAAACTGATGAATATGGGGAGGGCATTTAGATAACACTAAATAAATTTGTTTGTGTCAGATCTTGCGCGATCAAGGCAGTCCAGAGTTGCATTAGAAGATGACTGTGAAGAGAAAATCTGCCAAATTTAAATAAGGGTTTTTTCATTTGGGTTTTTTTTGTAGAACTGGAACTTTTTCATTTTATTGCACCTCAGATCCTGGTGTGATCCTGCCTGACTGAAGTGAAAGGGAGATGAGGGAAAGGTGGTGGAAAAAGCAAGAGGGATTTTAAAGCTGTAAATGGATGTGTCAGAAGCTGTCGAAGAGAAGAAGGTCAGAATAACCAAAATTTAAAAAGATGTTCTAAAGGAAGTAGTATGTTGGGAGAATATGCTATGAACAGTTCGAAACACAAAATGTGAGACTTTCTAGTTTGCGAATATACATTGTTGTTGTTTAAGCTGTATAGCAGGAGAACTGCTTTGCTGCCTGAAGGAGGTGTGCTGGTCTGCAGGTTTGCAGCAGTAACCTAGCACACGCTAGTTGCATTACTTGCATTATCATTTTTTTTTCATATAGTAAGAAGCTGTGCTTGTGCACATGCATGTCACAGTGTGCATCCATTAATTTTGGGATCAAAGCTTATGAACGAGCACTGATGGGAGTGATGTTTGATTTGCATGGCTGCAGTTTAAATCTAAAATGAATTTCTACACTGTTAAATGGAAAGAGATTTGATTAGAGCAATTTTCTTCAGCCACCCTGCTTCCTGTTCCAATGCCACATTGGTAGCAGTCTGAATGAATTAGCAGAGGACAATGTGGATCATTGCCTGGAAAGCTTTTCTGCACTGCCGACAGCAAAATGTTTTTGTGAAAATGGAAGCAAATAACATAAAAATGATTACAAACAACAATATAGTGAGGGGAACATAGTGATTTCCATTAATAAGGCAACTTAATAATGAAATTGGGGGTCTTTTATATTATAAAATTATCTATAATTTTAGCAATTATAGTTTATAAAGTCCTATAACCAGTATTAATGTATGTGCAGCCACAAAGGTCAATAGGTGCTCTTTTACCTAACAAGGTCCCACAGGAATGATACCTAATCAGGTCACCTTTGAAAAGTCTATAACTTAAAGGTAAAGTCAATGCAAGAAAAGGGCACACATCATTCCCTGTGTGTTCTACAGTACAGTGTATTCAATGTGGGTTGACTTAAAGTCTGTCAGTGTGCTTAATTAATTGTAATAAAATACAAAGATAACAAAAAAAAAAATTTCATGTATAAAAATGTGATACTTTCTACTGGCAAAAGGATTCCATCATCCATCCAAATCATTGAATTCACGTATTCCAATCACCTCCATGGCCACAGGCGTATAGAATCAAGCACCTCAGCATGCAGACTGAAGTTTAGTGGAGGGAGGATTACAGTATCCCCTTAGTTACAATGAAATGAACTCGTAATGCTTCATCATACAAAGAGACTTTGGACAACTTCATGCTTTGTGGAAACAGTTTGGGGAGGACCACTTCCTGTTACAACAAAACTACACACCAGTCTGCAAAGCAATATCCATAAAGACGAATTTGGGGTAGAAGAACATGACTGGCCTCCACAGAGTCTTGACCTTACCCTGATAGAACACCTTTGGGATGAATTAGAGTGGAAACTGGAAGTTGGGTCTTTTTTATACAACATCAGTGTTTGTCCTCACAAATGCACTTCTGGAAGAATGGTCAGAAATTTCCATAAACACACTCCTAAACCTTTTGCAAAGCGATCCCAGAACAGTTCAAGCTGTTATAGTTGCAAAGGCTGGGCTGACATCATATTAAACTCTATGGAATAAGAATGGGATGTCACTGAAGTTCATATGCGTGTGAAGGCAGAAGAGTGAATACGTTTGGCAATATAGTGTACTTATTGTCCAAAACACCATGACAATAATTGACCAGGCTCAGCACACGGCACGCACTCTGCTTTGTTTGTGCTGGTTTGTACTTGTCTCAAGCTGTGCTTCACAGCTAAGTGTGAGCTCTGGGGATGTGCACTCACAGTGGCATGATCATGATTTGAAACAACCAGAATTTTCACTCATTTCTATTTGAAAATTATGTGCAAACTCTGGTGGGTGTTTTAAAGTAACTCAATGAGTGAAGAACCCGATTCAGTCGCTTATTAAAATGAAATTTAGAGTTTTTATTCGGAACACCTCTGAAAATTTCTCACCCACCATCCTTGCCATTTTTAGTCCAAGTTGTCACATGAAGTAATACTCTTTGAACAAAATTATTTATTTCATTCTGATTCATGGTTGAATGATTATTAGTCTTGCACACCTGTGCTTGGACGCTTTCGTCAGTCTGATTCACTGCTAATTAATCACACCAAATCCATCCTGTACACAAACCAGCTGCATCACTCACCGACAAAGCGACAATGAGGTCAAAACATCCACCATCTGGTTTCTCTCAGGAAATATTAGAGCACTCTCACACAGGCTTACGTGGGTGATGACAAACAAGTGTCAAAGAATGCAGCCCTATATCCCCTCGACAGTTATGCATTTTTTTGAGAGTTGCCAACATTTGCTTCCGATGGGGATTTCCCACAATTCCCGAAATGACTGACAATAATTGAGCGAAATTTGCAGGATTTATTTAGTTTAAAAAAAAATCTTCAATGTAAACTGAGCTATTAATGCTAGTTTATTAAAATATTCAAAAGCCAAAGGATCCATGTGAAATTTAATATTTATTTATATTGAAAATAAATGCCCAAACCAAACGATTAAAAAAGAATCACTTTCATAATTGTATTTGTGGACACCATAAACATGCTTAAAAAGATGTAGATGCCTTCTACATGGAGCTAACAAAATCAAGTCTGGTGCAAGACATGGATATATTTTTATTCCATTCAGCCTAAGACATCAAGGACATTGTCTCAGAAATCCTGTTTTAAGTTCACATTTTCAAAGTAAGAGTTATGTGTGAGATAAATGTATTGTTTGGCATCTTTAAGTAGCACAAGAGTTGTTAGCTCATGGTATTTAACATTCAGTGTTTCTATTAACAATAAGTCAGCTCTGTTTTTTTCCAGGAAGAAGATGACCCAGAACTCCCTTGTGTTTCAGATTCAGATTTGCAGCAGGGAGCGCTCTTAGCCACACTCCTGCTAACATACATATGCATACTGTATGCATATTGATATGCAGCAGTGGGACTGGTGATTCAAAATATTTCAAAATATAGCTCGATAAATAGATCTACTCTGTACTTTCTTAGGTCAAGGTAAATGCAATAGTAATTAAAAAAAACAAACACCCTTTGTGGAATGATGCATGACTGCATGCTGATGTCTGAAGTCTATTAACATCCAGCTTTGGTAATTTGAATGAACTGGCCCTTTAAACAGCCTAGAGGGATACATTACTGTGTATTTGAAAGGAAACTTACCCTCTGTGAAGCTTGAAATCCCAGACTCTAATATTAATAACCAAAATGATTTATTAGTTATTGAGCTAGCTGTTATTATGTTTTCTTATAAGACAGTCGTTGTGGGAGAAATGACTTCAGTGTAAAAGTGTGGCTCTTTTGGCAGCTTAACTGATATGGTGAGATGATCCTGTCTATGTCATTACTAAATGACTGTGGCTCTGTATTATGTCCCAGTAAAGCCCCATAGCTACCATGGCTGGGAACCAGATCCATTCTCTCTTTCAGGGCTGCTATAACTGACACTTCATTGTTAGCACTGGCTAACCTATAGTTACTATTTATGAAAATAACGAAATAAAGAAATTTGGACTCACTTCTAGCTTTCTAAATAAAATAACATTTTTTTTTATATATTTAAAAGTAGTTTGCAAGTCTCAAACAGTATAAAGCATTGATGTAACCCCAGGAAAAGAGCCTTAAATCTTCATACAGGCTGAGGGCCACCAGATGGCGATAGCTGTGACTGGAAAAAGACTTCTGGTCCTGTGACTAAAAAAAAAAACTTGGCTTTGACTTGAGCTTTGTAAACACTTTCCTATTAACTTTATTGGGTCAATCAACTTGAAATGGTCAAGTCAATGAGCACGATTTCAGAGGCCCACCCTTGTCACATTTGTTTTTGACAACAGCAAAATGCTAAATTCGAGGTTCCAAAACCGGACTTCAGAACCCAGTGGAGGACATCATCACAGCTAAAGCCTTCTTTTATATCATCTATTGTTTATTAAACTTCTACAATGCAGTGGAAAAAAAATTGATTGAATAGATCAATGTATCAGCTGCCATGAAAAACAAAATTAAAACTGGATTCTTTCCAAAAAGACAGAATATTTATTTTATCAATAAAACTGAAATTTGCCAATTATCCTTTTTTTTGGTCATTTACTATTTTAAAGGTATGTTTTGATACCTGTTATCAAAATACCATGTACGTTATTATCTGCAATGATAAGAAATACATTCATGTTAGAGCAATGACCACAGGATGTGCAACAATAGTTTGTTTGGCAGTTTGGACTGCCCTAAGTGTAACCTAACTTTTTAAAATGAAAGAATTTTCAGTATTTTTACTATTTTTAAATTAATTCCTGCATATTTTAATCTCACCCTTAATTATGACTTTAACCATTTACTGAAACTTTACGGCTGTAAGAAACTATAAGAAAAAACGAATAATGTACTGGCAGAAAATGGCCAGTAGAGTTTAAAAAAAAAGTAATAAATACTTAAAGAGTGCCATGAGATTTTGTTTATGGTCTGTATAACACCAGAACAGATTTAGTTTATGTGATTATTTTGAATCACACTAGGAATCCTTGAAAGGCAAGCTCCCAATGCATTCTGTGCTATACTCCTGGCAGTGAAGTAGACATGAATCACTGTCTTGGGGTGTAAACTAAAACTGCCAACCTTGACTGAAAAGTTTAGCATTTGGCTTATAAACAAGCTCCAGTGGGTGTAGGGTCATGTTACACATTTCAAGTCTTACCCACTCTTTTCCATTAAATAAACAGGTAGGAGTTTAGTATTTTGTTTAAGGCCGTGTGGGATTTTGCAGTTAGAAAACAATGAAAAAGCAGCTGCAGAAACAATACTTGTGATTTTACATTGTGGGAAAAAAGGCCTTCACTACCAGGTTTACATTTACTGATTTTTCTACACATACACTTCGTCATCAAGGGAGATTTCCACAGCTTTCAGAAGAAACAGCAGAAACTACAAAAAGTATGAGATCACTATTTCAGGAATACAGGAATACTTTTCTCATAACATCTGCGTGTAGCGCACACCATCCTCCTGTAAAAGGTGTGATTTGTCCTTTCACTTTGCCTTCAGCAGTATCGATTTCTCCCCCCCAACAAGAATGGATCTACTGTAGTGATGCAGTTGACTGTTTTTTTTAGTTCTCATGTATTTCTGAAGGCTGGACATCAGGTTGTTGTCTCTAATATTACAAACTCAATAACTTTCACTCTCCTTTATCTTCTGGCCCATTTTCCAATAGCAGAGAGAAAAAAAAACCCACCCTTTTTCTTTCAAACTCAAGTCATTTCCTCATTTTTCAAAAGCATGACAACAAAATCTACACATTTGCAAAACATTCCTTTATTATAAATAAATCTCCTTTTTGTATAAAAACTGGCATGCTTCAACCATGGCATTTTACAGGTTCACAACCCAAGGCTACAACCCGGATAGCCAAGACAGGAGGAAACACACTCATCTCATTATGCAAGGGCGATCCATCAGACAACGGTGAGACAAGAATGAAAAAATCGTCACGACCACAAAAATACCTACAAGTAGAGAATAACAACAAACATGTTTGAGTCTCATAGATTTTCTCTTACATTTCTCTTTTTAAATATCTTTTAAAATGTAATTTGTTAAATCTCTTTTTCAGCCCCACCTTTTGCCCTTTAGATATAATTTCTACACATTTTTTGAGGGTTTTTTTTATGACTTTTTTCTCTTTTAAATTTTTTTATTTTTGTTTTTATATGTTTTAATAGTTACTCTTTCCACCACAGTCTCCTATGGTACCACTTTTTTTTCATGTTGTTTCTTTTTTTTTTCTTTTTTAAAACAGGTAAGTTCATGGTAGGACCAATGAGCTGTGAACAGCAGGAAAGCAGGCACACTGACTGGCTGTTTATGTGGTCCCACCTCTGTGATTTGATGGGGAACAATACAAAATGTCTCATGCTTGAATTCCATTGGGCGCTCTGTCCGTTTCCCACTTTTTCAGCCAATCAGCTGAGTCACAGCTCTTCCTTCCCCTTGCCCCTGCCCCCCACAACACGTCCCCCTCCTATTCAATCCCCCCCCTCTTCTCCATCGTCATCTTCTTCCTCTATGGTCCCTTCACATGGCGTGATTACTGTAGCTGACATATGTCATCTTAGTTGATGAAGCTGCGTAAAGAGTTAAATAAAATAAAATGAAAGAGCGTGCGTCATGGGGACAGAATTGTAAAAAAAAAAAAAAACATGAAGGGAAAATTGGCAAAGAAATTTAACAAGCAACGGAATAAAAGTAAAGTGACAAATATGAGGAATGGAAAAGGGCAGGGGAAAAAAACAAAGAAGAAAGACTAGTTTAGAAAACAGTGTCACATCAACAGTCCGCTGTAGTTGCTGGGGCTTTTTGTTAAACCGTGATGTCTTGTGTCCCCTCAAGCATGCTGCGCTAAATGTCAATATTTTTGCTGCAGAGCAAGCCTCTAACAGCACCACCGTTACACACTGATGAAATAGTTTTGGGTTCTTTTCCTCTCACTTGTTTTCACACTGCCTTAGACTGCCTGGATGATAGTTAAAGTAATAGTAAATAATAATAAAGCTAAAAATTGAAATAACAATAATAATAATAACTAGAACACTAACAAAAATGGTAAAAAAACAAACATCTAGACACCTTTGATAATGCCATCTTTCTGTTCAATCTGCTTCCTGGAACATCAAACTTTTTTCTAAACTTTTTGCAAACAGAAGCATTTAAATAGATGACTAAGCAGTTCAACCATTTGCTAAATGAATGAACTGTGACCTGCTTTCCTCACTGATGCTAATAAAGTGCTGACAGAGGGGCAGGGCAAGGTTTAGCTTCACAGTTCTGGAACCTATTATACACGTGCACACAGAACTCACAAACTACACACAAACAACTGTTAATAATTCCTTAGTATGCTCACGGGATTTCCAGCAAACGCGCACACACACGTGCAAACCAAGAGTAACTGATACGTGCGCACTGCAGGAACCTGAAACAAAACCACCTCGATATAAACACTAAGCTTCTCGTGCACACGCACATAAATCCTCCCTCATTTCATTTTATCTGCAAATTGTTAACACCGGGACACAAAACAGTCTCTAAGTGAATTTAACAGTGCTTCGACTACAACATGGTGAGTACAGCAGGCATGCAAGAAACACATTTTCAGTAAAAGAAAACAGTATCTAAGGTTAACGTACACGTAGAGGAATAGTTTATTTGTTTGATTTTTATAGTGTTACTCCATCACAGCGTGCAATTAACAAAATATAAATGGATCATCCACAAGCTGGGTGGTTGGTAAATTATTTGCTTGCTTCCAAATGAGCTCACATAAATGGCTGCCAGGCTGCTTCATAAACACATTATGCTATACTTGATGTTTTTCAATTACGGCTAACTCTGATTCAAACCAGAAAATTAGCCTGAAAATGATGTGTTTTTGAAAACACGTCACTAAATATTACTTTGTCGTTTTCTATTAATGTCTTCTCTGCTATTTGCTCATATTCTAGATTTCTTGACCAATCTACATGTATTTGACTTGGTGATGCATTTTTTTCCAATACAAGTGTGTTGCTTACTAAAAAACTGACGTACAACTAAAAATTATTTTTTTATTTTAGCTTGTCTCTTTTAAGTTTATATGTGTAATTATAAAAATTTGGTGTTCTCTTACTCACTGTTGGTCTCCATGCTCTCACACAGTTCAGTCTTAACTTCTCCATTTGGCCGGTCTCCTCCCTTCTGAGTCAGTTTTCCCGACATGGTGGCTGCTGTCACGATCGCCTGCATAGTCGTTTATTCATAATGAGAATTTTATTAATTATAAATGAGGAAAATGGTCTTAGTATACCTACCTTCTTCTTTCCCCCTTTGTAATTTCATAAAAATATTTTCTGTTTAACGTCAGCCAAAATCAAAATATATGGATGTCGAAAGCATTATGAAAACATAAGAGTAAAAGCCATGTCACCTTGAAGCTCCGTTTTCGTTTGGGTACGTTCTGCTCGGGGTGGAAGAGGATGATGTAAACCTTGGGCATGTAGAGCATCCCCAGAGAAACAGAGGCAGACAGGCTCAGAGAGATGGTCAGGGTAGTAGTTTGTATATACATCTGCAATGAGAACGAGAGAAAGAGTCGTTTATTACATTTCGAGTTGTCAGAAATAGTCTGTTTAATCATCCAGTGTCAGAATACATTTAATCAAAGGAAGACAAGTAAGTCAGTTGGGAAGTGGCGGGGGTAACGAAGTAGAGGGTGGCCTAAAAAGGGTGATATGAGCAGAAAATTTGTCAAGTGACAGCTACGACGACACACAGGCTAGTATATAAAACAATAACATGAATGATGGCACCAATGAAGTTGCTTAATTGCCCGTGTGCTGCAGAGCTCGTCTCCTTGTCTAGAAGTCGAAAGTGATTCTCTATGTTTTTGTCAGAAAACACAAGAGAAGTGGGTTTATGGCATCAGTTAAGAAGATGGTGAGGACAATTACACAAAATTGACTTTCAGACAAGTTTTCCCGAGAGTTTTGATAAGATTTTGTCTGATAACTGTGAACTTGCTTTACTCTGTTCCCATCCTGGGTTTTGCAAGTGGATAACATCCACCTGAAACAGATATTGTTTGGGTCAACACTGACCTACCCACATTCTCATTTTATAAGAGTTTTTGAAGATTAGAGCAATGTCAAAATGATTGGTGAATCTTTAACTCTTCCACAGCGCTGGATTCTTTTTTTCCAGTCAAGGAACTGTTCTTCACCGTGCAATACCAATTACAGTATATATATCAAAAAATCTGCAGATAGCAGGATGAAATTTGGCCTGTATGGCATTCTATAGGAGTAGAACAGAAAACTTTAGATTCCAGAGACTGAGTTGTTGGCAAACTAGAGTTCCCCTCTAAAAATAAAATCTGTGCATTTCTATATTTATTCAGTTATGAGTGTGCTGAATTACCATATAGACAGACAGGCATCCAGAAACTGTCCTAGGTGGCAGGTACTACTGGACTGAAGGACAGATATGATGACATGTGCTTTAGGCAGAGAGCCAAAATTGCTAAGTTCACCTACCAAATTTCACTGTTCTATTAGAAAACAGCGAGTCTGCTAAGTAAGCTAAGGTGCAATTATGATGAAACAGGAGGGGAGTTCAGGCAGAGACATTAACACACTGAAACATTCTGCAGTGGACTAAGCACCAGTTCTTAGTGGATCCTTAGGGAGTTTCATAGTGTAGTTTGGAGGAGGACAGCTGTAATGACAGGCTTCACCCACAGCCCTGACACAGCTGACAACATCTCACGACAAAGGCTTTATCAGGCACGCAGTGTAGTGGAAGGACTGGTGAAGGTAGAGTGCAGTAAAAATGCAACAAGGAAAAGTAGGAGACTCGTGGAGACAGAAGGGACATAGGGAGGCAAAAAATGACAAAAAACTGATGTTTAAGAATGTGGCAAGAAAGAAGATGAGAAGCGTGTGCATCACAGACACGATGATCAAATGAGAAGGACAGAGTGACCAGCGAGACCACAGCAGTCACCGCTGTCAAGAAGAGGACTGAATCAGGCAGTAACTACAGCCTGACAAGAAGCAGAAAAACAACAAACAAAGTGAAGCTGCACAGTGTGGTAAACACCATGCTACTACTGCAGTTTTATTCAAAGAAAAAAAAAGTGTTTGATCCAAAGCAGCTCATTTCATTTCACTGTGAGAACAGATACACCTTTCATGCCATACATTTGCAACACACAATCATAATATGAATAATAAACAGAAAGCCTGACTTACACTCAATAATAAGAAGTCATTCTTTTAATATCACACTGCTGGAAAGAAAGCAACCAAGCCAACATAGAAGTACTTAAAAAAACATATTGAATGCATCCATGAAATATGTCCTGAAAATGTATAACAAGAAGCAGGTATAGAGTTTAATTCAGTTTCACTGTTGGCAATAAAAGCCTCTAGAACATGCAACTGTCAATTGGTCAAAAACAACTGGAACTGGAAATGTACACTGCAAAAAATTAAGGCTGTTCCCTTAGTCAGAAAGGCCCCAGCTGTCTTAGCGTACCCTTACTAGATCATTTTGTGCTTACAAAAAGTAAGGACAGTAAAGTCTGGAGTAACACTGTCTTTAATAAGGAGCATCTCATGTCCTATTTCAGTTGATATGAGCTCTGGGTTGTGACAGAAAGAATGAGATCACAGATACAAGCAATGGAAGTGAGCTTCCACTACTCATTCAAAAGAAGCCAGTTAAGGTGGTTCAGAGATCAGACAAGGACGCCTCCTGGATACCTCCTAGGTGACAGGTTTTAGGCATGTCCTACAGGGAGGCGGCCCTGGGGCAGACCCGGGACACACTGGAGAGATTATGCCTCTCGGTGTGCTTGGGAACTTCTCTGTGTCTTCCTGGACAAGCTGGAGGAGATTGCTGGGGAGAGGGAGGTCTGGGTATCTCTGATTACATTGCTACCCCAGACCAAGATAAGTGGAATAAAATGGACTGATGTAGTTTCTTGTCTAAACACAAAACCTGACCAGATCTCTTGACTCTGATATAAAAATAAATCATTGCTTGAAGGGGTTTAAGTATTAAACAGCAGCACAAATCTAATTAAATGCTTAAGGTGATAAGTCTCAGCGCTGGCTTCTTAGATTAACAGCTGACTTTAAAATGGTCGATGACCTGGTGAAAGAAGCTCACAGAGACGCATTAGTATTATATTTATTGATTTTTTCGTAGGCCCCTGATTAACACTAAACCCCTATGAGTTTGCCCTCAAACATGTATTTGAAGACATCAAGATATTGCAACATTTTAAAAGTATCCTTATCTGCAGCTCCATGCTTTTATCCCTGCACCCTGGTTGAGTAGCTTTGCATGATTCACAATTCAAAATAATCCTTTTTTATAGTCCTGGGCCTTGGTGCAACTCCTCAGTTCCTCCTCTGTCTAAAATGAGCCATTGTGTCTCAGAGCCTAGAATAGAAAACCTGACTAGACAGTGAACCTGAGCATTTAAAGAGGGATTACAAGGATAACTTGTGCATACTTTGATCTCATTTGAAACTTAATATGAGCATCCACTAATAGAACAGTATTATACTGCATGTAAAAGGAAGTAAGAAATATCATAATGGAGCCCCTTTAATCGTAATGGCCCAAACTTAAATTAGACTACAAAAATATACAACAGAGGAACAGACATGCCTGCCCGAGGGTTTGAATTAATTGCAATGACAGTAGCTAAAGCATAAGGGGACTGCATGGTCAATAAACTGGAAGCAAGCGGATGCGTGCAAAAGCACAAACATGACCTACACGTGTAAACTAAGAAATAAACTCACATGAACAGAACGTAATATTAACATCACATGGGAGTTATTATTCTTCTGGGTGACCTTCCTAAAAAAAATAGACCCCACCTGCAGCTTCATTATAGCCTCTGATTGCAGTTATTACCCCACAGCTGCACGCAAACACTCGCACACAGCAGAGCGTGCGCAATCAGGACCAAACTTCACAGTCGTGTGAGACACATCGTCGCTCAAACAAAAGAAACCTGATCATGAAAAAAGTTTGCAAGAGGGGAATTTGTAGATTCATTTACACGTTGCCGTATTGTTTCTTTTTCAAATCTCCTGCCAACAAATTGTCTTTAATTGAATTGCACTGATACAGGGAACAGTAATTCGCTATATCTGAGAAGAACAGATGGAGATGGAAAAAACATATTTTGACTAGGAGAGAGAGAGAGGGATAACTCGAGAAAAAGAAATAGCTGAAAGAGCGAATGACGAAAAAGGAAAAGCCAGAGTATCTGCGAGAGGAAAAAGATTTATTCCCTTAAGCGGTGAACTTGCTCTTACCGAAACAGCAGCAAGTCTGCTGATAGCCACTTCCATTACATCTAGCCTTTGGTCCAAAGTTGTGACCTCCTGCTGTTATTTACACAAAGACTGAAACACATACACAAACACAAACTGAGGGCTGAGATCGCCATCCTCCACCTTGTTGTTCACACTCGATGCAGGCTGAAATGCGTGCCTCCTATTAACTCAAAAGACCCACTCAAAAAAAGAAAGCAATGACCTATGGCTGGCTGTATTCAGCGTGCTCCTTTAAGGTTTAAAACATTTATGGATGTGCAATGAGATTCAGGATGTGGAACAGACAGACAGAGCAGATGTGTTTAACGCCTTGGCAGACAAACTGGAGTAAGGAAGGTCACGAAAGAAAGAGAAACAATTGAAAGTTTGGATTCATGGTGCCCTTTTCATGTTTTTTTCCAGTTTATTTTTCACTGTCTAGAAGCAATATAAACCCATGCAGACTTTGAAGTGCTGGGTTGATTTCACAGGAGCCTTTTTTATGGAAACCTCATGACTCATATTTACATCATTATTTCCTCTAAAGGAAACTGCTCATCTAAGAATGATCGTCTTCCGCAGAGCTTGTTACTTTTCAATTAGTGCTTCAAGGATAGTTCCACTGTTATTCAACCTAAACCTTATTGTGCAGACTACAATGATATATAACCACCTATAGATTTATTACATTTCTGAGGAACACTTTTCATTTCAACTATATATGAAAATGGTTCCCAATAGGCCATAAATAGCTAAACTGTATTAGAAACATGAATCTAGATGGAGACAGTTCGATTGTCTCATAGTTATCGGGCGCAGAAGTCCAACTCCTCATCATCACTGTGCAACCTTGAATGTACACTCAGTTGCTGATACTGAATATCTGTGTAACAATGTAATTCCTGGCCAACTGTGACAGTCTGGCAGCTTAAAAGTTCAATGACACGTCAGTTGGTGCAAAGACGGCGACTTTCTTTTTGCAAACCCATATGATAGCTGAAGCATGACAGTTCATCTAAAAGGCTATTCTGAGTTAACTCGGCTGCACTGTGAATGACACTGAAATGGAATGTACTTATCAAGAATACATTCTAAGCAAATTAAGCAAATTAGACCCATCTCCTTCAGGCTCATTGCTTTACACAAAAGGCCATGTACATATTAAGTTTATCATGTTATATGAATTGAAAATGGCATTGTAATTGGTGTATTTCAAAGTCCATATAGGGTGTCAAACATATGGCTTGGGGGCCAGAATTGGCCCAGGAAAGACTCCAATCTGCCCCGTCTGCAAAGGTAAGTACATCCCTGATATAGAGTAATGCTGTTGGCAGTAATTTTGGGTGAAGCAGTAAAATGCAGGTAAAGTTTTTGGTGATTTCTGGTGAAAGCTGTTCCACCCACAGGCTACACCTTCTTATTCTTTCATGCCATGCTTTCATTTACTGTCCATTCTACATGATCAACGCTTCTCTCTCGTCCCACCGCAGAATAACTGTAAGTGCACATGCTTATTACGAGTAAACATGTTTGCCACAGCGCAACTGATAGTAGAACAGACAACAGTGCACCTGCCATATGCGTTGTCCCAGTTCAACTGTTAAAAAGCAGATGATTGGCTGTT
The DNA here is from genome assembly GCF_056152115.1 of Neolamprologus brichardi. Taxonomy (NCBI): domain Eukaryota; kingdom Metazoa; phylum Chordata; class Actinopteri; order Cichliformes; family Cichlidae; genus Neolamprologus; species Neolamprologus brichardi. The sequence goes on along the minus strand of NC_142120.1, from coordinate 9,407,750 downwards.
TAGGGAGAGAGGCAACACAGCGGCACTCTTTGGCATTGCAGGAGTCATCCATAAATTTCGATTCGGGATCCTTTAGGTGCCATTCCTCTTGCATTATGTCATCTCTGGGTTTTTATCTGCACCTTTTGTTTACATCCCTTCACCAATACCGCTCAGCTTTCAGAGGATTTCTATTCGCAGCTAGAAAAAAGAAGCCAATCAAAGAGAGGTAGTGATGTCGTTTAATCACTGCTGTCATGTAGTTTAATCAATCGATGCGAGTGGTGACTGAAAGAACGAGGTTGCAGATTTAAGTGGTGGAAATGAGCTTCCTCCGAGGGGGTGTCTAGGCTCGCCCTTAGAGACAAGATGAGCAGCTTAGTCTTTCAGGAGCAGCTCAGAGAAGAGACTGTGCTCCCTCTGCTCCCTTGCATCAAAAGGAGACAGTTGAGGTGGTTCAGGAATGTGTCAACGATGCCTCCTGGAGGTGTTTCAAGACTTGTGTCTCTCAGATGGTTTAGGAAAGCCTCAGCATCCCCCTGAAAGAGCTCTAGATGGTAGTTGGGGAAAATAAGGTCTAGGCAGTTCTGTTTATTACCGCTTCCGCCCTCTGACCCCTACACATACAAGCAACAGAAAAGACGGATTTGACATATGTAGGGGTTTTTAAGAAACACAAAAATCCCAGCTTATGAGGCTTGGTGAACCATGACATGAAAGCGTCTGAGTCATTACATGGCATCTGTGATTATCGCAACTCCTTTCATACTCCAAAACAAGAAAAGGGTAGTGAAATCAAAGAGTCCTGGCAAGCGACTTATCTAAAGAGAGAGAGGGAGAGGGAACGAAAGAGAAGGAATTTGTATGAATATGAAAGACATTGTGGGAAAGTGAACGAGAGAATAAAGAAAATGCGAAAAACAAACAACAAAGCAAAGTTTTGGGTGAAATTGGTGGAATTGGAGGAGTAACGAAGAGCGATGAAGGAAAAACACAGCAACAAAGAAGCAAGAACCAGTGAGTGAACTGAGGAACAAAGTCTTGTATCTCTCATTGCCATGGGCATGTGGTTTGTGATGCAATAGGATTTTCTTTTGGGACGTTTACATTGAGGTTGCAGTGTCACAAACTTTGCTTCGTATTACTATTTTAATTTTACAGTGATTCTGTTTTTTCTTAGTTTTTTGGGGTTTTTTTTACACTGATCACTTGCCTGTTTTGGCTTGTTGGTATTGTTTTGTACAATGTGTATTAACAGAAAGAAACCTCCTCCAGAATCAGGATCAGATTGGTAGCCAACTGCCATTACTGATTTGGGGTGAGGGGATAGAGAAGAGAAGGGCATATGAACATACTGGAAGTGAAGATGGGAGTGGTGGAGAAATGCTCAGTGCATTATGGGAAGCCCTGCAGCATCCTGAACCTATAGCAACATAACTAAGGGATCATTTATGGTCACCTGGTCCAGCCCTAACTTGAAACTTTATCAAAAAAGTAGCTGATGGCGCTGCCTCGCATTCTACTTTTTATTCTACTTTTACAAACTACAGGAATCACAAGTGAGACTTCAGTCTGAGAGCAAAGTGGTCTGTTGGTGTAATATGGTTCTATTAGATCTTGAAGATATGATGGGGCTGATTATTCAAGCCTGTTTATGCATTTAAAACATAATCAAATGTGTTTTAAATGCATGCACTGTTGTTTAAAACCATAAAACTGAGAAGAAATCTGTGCAAACTTTAAGATGAATATAACAATTTTAACAGGAAAAAAACTTGTCTGGAGCTTTAGGAAAACATATTTTTATTGAACTATCACCTGCCATCATTTGGACGCCGCTGTACTAAATTACTGGGCATTTACTTAAAGCTGAACTCATGTTCAACTTTGTGCTGTCACAGACTCACTAAGATCTCTAGCCAGAAATTAGTCCATTCTCTCCATGGAGTGATGTCTCCCAGCTCTCATTTGAAATAAATGACCACTGACTACTTTGTTTCTTGTATCGAGTCAGGGAATGGTCAGAGAGAAAGATAGCCAAGAGAGGAGAGAAAAGAAGGGTAGTGAAAGCATTGTTCGAGACATTTTCCATTTCCAAAGACATTTTCTGTTTTTTTCCTCCATCGTTCCATCAGCCTCTTTGCCATTCCCTCACTCCTGCCCATACAATCTCTAATGATTGGCCGGCACTCTTCACTGCACTCCAAACTCCCTTGTATCTCTCTGTGGAATATTTTCCTCTGTCCTCACTACTTCTTTTTCTATCCTTCATTATATCTGTCTCTGTTGCTCTCTTCTGCTTCGTCTTTCTGCCTTTTCAACCTTCTTATGTTTTACAGAACGTCGCCCTGTCATCTCCTTTTCTCCACATATCATCTCTGCATGACTTAAAAAGCTACCGCCTGTGCATGTTGATAGGGAGTTAAAACGTCCTTGACGGGTACCTGTCCTATATAAATATTTTGGCGAGCAGAATGACTTTTTCAAATTGCTTAAAGGTCCTGAACTAACTTCACAATCCCATTTAGAGTCATAACTTCCTCGGTATGTGTGTCTGGGTTCCGCTGTGTGCTTAATTGACCCCGCCTGTTTCTCTCAACTCACGCCATGGGACCACTCATCATTTTAATCACCTAAGCCACGGGAGGGTGAAGAGGTTTAATTCTTATTTATATATTTAAAGTAATCTGAGGAGTCAGTATAGAATGATTTTTCCCATTGGGCAAATGTTAAAAATATAAAACACAGTATATATAAAAATGAAGGTTTTTTTTTTAAAAATATTGATGTTTTTCTTTTATTTTTAAATATTCTGAATATTCAGAATTTTAACTATGTTCTCCCATATTTATGGACTATAGTTTGGCTCACTAATATTAGATTACATTTCTTTTATGTATTGCAACAAAATGGGAAGCTGCAAAAAATGACTATGATGTCATCAGCCAGGTGGGCAAAGCCTTAACTATACTACAATGAATACAACCAATCTGGGTTTCTTCTTCTCTAAAGTCAGCTACAAAAAGATGTCTTTTCCTTCAACAGATCTGCCTTCTGCCCTGCACACATGCAAAACACGGAGGGCAACAAAACGCCTTTTTTTCCAGTGCTTCAACGTACTACAACAACATGGCCTGTGAAGGTTTTTTAAGATTTCTTAATAGGACAGCGTTACCATTGAGGAAGTACTTCGACAAGCAGGGATGGACCCCCTTCCTATCCCAGTTTCTATTCACAGCATACATCCTTCACGAAGACTCAGAACAATGTCGGTAAGCATCAACAATCATCATCATCAAGCATCAACGATCATCATGCATCATCAACTTGCTGAAGTTAAAGTTCAGCAAGTTGTGTTGGTTGTGTCTGCTGAAGTTTAAACCGAGCATTAGAATGAGGGAAAAGGTGACGTAACGTTGAATGTGGCATGGATCCAAAACCATCCCTAGGGTTTACAGTGTATGGTCTGAAAAAGAGAAAATATCCAGTAAGTGTTAGTTCTCTGACCAAAAATGCCTTGCTGATGTTTGAGGTCAAGAAGAAGGGACAACAACTCAAATAACCACTTATTTCAGCCATTGTATGCTAAAGAGTTTATCTGAGCACAAAAAACCCCACTGACCCTTCAAGCAGATGCGATACAGCAGCCCAAGACCACAACAATTTGCACAGGCTGACCAAAATTGAACAACAGAAGTCTGGAAAAATGTTGCCTGATACGAAGGTTCAGAATTAGGAGTAAGCCACATGACAGCATGACTCCATCCTGCATTATATATAAAGTTCAAACTGGTGGTCGTAGGGTAAAGGTGCAGAAGATATTTTTTTGGCATACTTTGAGCTCCTCAGTACCAACTGGAAACTTTCAAATGCCACAGCCTACATGGGTATTTTTCCTGACCTTCTCCATCACTTTATGACCGCCTTGTACCCAACTTCCAGTGGCTAAAACATCTCACAAAGCTCAAATCATCTTAAACTGGCTTCTTGAACATGACAGCGAGTTCACTGTACCTCAATCATCACCAATCCAACCGGGCACCTCTGGGATGCTCTCAGGACAACCAAGATAGAAGACAGAAGAGCGCACTGTGAGTGATTATGGTACGACTCAAACCCAAATTTACTCAAAAATGAGTTCAAGCTAAGAGTTTTTTTTTTTTTAATGTGTCTTTTAAGTTACTTTTGCTGCTTTTTACTCAAGATGCTTTTTATTCTGAGCTTGTTAAATCCTCAAGTTACCAAGCTTTTCACACCAACATGGTGCTATGATGAAAAACTCTTAAAAAAATATATAGCAGCGACACAGGACATTTCACAATCATATTTTAACTTTGTGTCAGAGCAGCATAATTGTGCCCGAGCTCAGTCGGTCCCTGTTGTCCACCGAGTGCCTCATTACATTCTACAAACAGCACTTAGAAACTTTCTTTCTCCATCTAATCCATACTGGTCTGGAGTCTGTGTGTGTCATAGAGGACATAGAATATTTTGAGAAATAATGTTACAGCTATATTTGGAGTTGTGTAGCTCTTCTTGACTTGCAAATCTTGCAAGGTTTAGCCAGTAGCCCCGAGTCAAACAATTTCCAAGCTATATGTAAAATAATGTATTGTAATGCATACTGTGAGGCTGGCCTTGTTGTCGATAATGTGCTTTCCTTTTTCTCTCTCGCTTTCTCATAACTGACATAACTGTGTCCCACTGTGCACAGCTCCAACCAATTAAAATGCCCAGCATGGACTGATGTGGAGTATCATCAGGCAGCAGACTGCTGTCCAGGCTGTGGAAAAAAAATTACGTGTTACACCTTGAGCAGGAGGATTAGGAGTAACTGTGTCTGTGCTCCACTGCCATGAATGTTAAATATTCTTGTTTCAGTGGCTGATGTTTTGCACTCTTAACAGAAATTAGGCTGGAATTTATATGGAGTACACTGCAGCTGTGAACTACACATGCACAGCCCCAACCCTCTTTTGTAATTTTAGAGGAATTAATAAAAGAAGAAGGTAATAAAGTCGCTTTCATTTGGGAAGTTTATTTAAGGGAAAACATAAAAGGCTTTCATATTGTTTCTTTGGTCCCTTTAATTAAAGTTTTTATTGACAGAGTAACAGCTCTGAAGAGCAACTGGAGCTAATGAAATGTTGTTTGATAGTTATCCTGGTCCAGAACCAGACCAGCTCTTTAGTGATAAAAATGAGCAGTAAGCAAATAAAAGTCTCTCCTGATTAGAGACACATGAAGAATCTTTAGAGTTCATGAGTGTTTTTGTCGTTTGTGTGCATCACAACAGCAAACACAAACCTGTTGTTCTCCTGTAGTGTATGCTTAAGTGTTGGTATGACTTAAAATGCACAGATATTGCAATCACAAGCTTATTTATTTGACCAAATATAGAAGCAGAGGTGCTAGCCGGTATTTTCTGAATCACAAACTAGTAAAAGCCTGTCTTTTTTTTGTTCCATTGGCTTAAAATATGCAAAAAAAGTTAATGAAGGAAAATTCCGCTCATCATTAAATTACAGAATTGGAATAAAAACTCAAACTCTATGCCACTACCCAACAACTCTTTTGTTGACTGAGGATTTTCATTCCAGTGACAGACCTGAATGGTTCCTGCCACGATTTGGGCTGAGCGAGCTCCAAAATTCCCAAGCCAAGTATCTCCCATCTACTGCCAGCAACCGGGTGCCAGTTTACTGCATCTGCAGAGCAACAGCTTGAAAGGCAACAAACTGAATTTCTGTTGGGATCAGCAGGAGCTGCACCATAGCACTAATTAAATCGGTGCTACATTTATCTGTTTCTAGATGGGTTTTTTCCATTTTGCCCAAATTATCATCCTTGTGCTTAATTAAAGCAGCACGACTCATTTGAAATATTATTCAATAAACATACCTTATATGCACTGTCTTGGTCATAAACTGTAAAATTTTAAAAAATTAGCGTATTTTGAAAAGTTAACAGTCATCCAAACAAAAATAAAAAGTGACTTTTAACACAATAGAGTGCCAGGTCTGAAGACTTTATTTAGTTCTTACTTTTTACTTTGTCATTGTTTGTTTCTCCACAGTGAGGCATGTGTGATGATGAAGAAATGACAGTTACAGTGGAGGTGGAAGATAGAAAAGTGAATAAACAACAGCATTAGTCAGAGATGTAATGGTGACGGATGTTGCTGTGGACCTTAAAAGAGAATTTTGATGAAAAGTTTGGATTTATAATGTTCTTTGCCTGCCTCTACTGCTCCCCTGGGGAGAGCCTGCGTGCATCTCACTGAGTGTGCGTGAATTCCAGCGTGCACGTGTGAGTGTTCTTAAACGACCGTGTTTGTGAACGCAAAGGACGCATGTGCAAGTGTGTAAGTGTCTGTGTGCGTGCGCGCACGCGTGTGTGACTGCGAGCGTCACTGTGTGAGGCGGCCCCCCTTGGGCATCTCCCCCCATCCTTCAACATCTCACTGTTTGATGTCGGGATCTGACACTTGCTGTCTGTCTCTCCCCATTCTCAGTCAAACGACCAAATCCCACCAGAACCCTGGATAAGATTGCAAAACCCATTCCTTCAAAAATAAATGAAAGATTTTACTGTTTGTTTGGGGGTTTTTTCGCACACACACACACAGCCTGCTCAGGTTAATCACCCCAAGGATTGGGGTTGGTAAAGTCTGTCAGGATAAAGACGGTGATGTCTAAATTCAAAAAAAAAAAAGGAAAAAGAAAAAAGGAAAACATTGTTCAGATGTGATCTGTTCTCTGTACGTGTTCCGTTGATCCCGCATTGCGACTGCGGGAGTTACAAGCTTGTGATGTATTTTCTGGTATATTACCTCACCCATTTTTTTACTTAGTCTCAAACCAAGAAAGTTTTAAATTCAAAATGTACACTTTTAAAGGTGCAGGCATAAGTTGTTTGTCAATCAAAGAATGCATCACCTGCCTTTGCTCTGATCCCATTAACAAAACACGGAACCTACTTGCAACCAGCCACAAATGGGCTTCACTAATAATGTATATCTGGTGGAATTCAATAAGGGATAAATTACCCCCTAACGCTGCTTCAGTCCTTAATGAGTGAAAATATATTCTGCTTACATGATGCTTGCTTACAGGAGACAGCATTAGGAAGCGCCATCATCAGCATAAAAAAATGCTTTGATTACATTTTGGCCACTTGAGTTAGTAAATTAACCATTTACGCAGTTACTGATGTAGTATTTTATTTAATTTTTGTATTTTATTAAGAAATTGAGTCAATGGAAGTGGATATGTTTGAGTAGCTGGGGTCAACAAGCAGAAAACAAGGCACAAGAGAGTTTGAGAGCAGGGTGGAGTGGGTGGAGACGATTGTCTGGGGGGATTTGTGGCAGGAGGATAGCAGCAAAAATGAAAGGGGAGGTTTAGAAGGTGGTAGTGAGTAGTTTGGACATGATAGCACTGAAAGAAAGACAGGAGGTGGAGCTGGAGGTGGCACAGCTAAAATGGTAAAATTTTCAGTGGGAGTTCCCAGGATGGTCAAGATTAGACATGGGTATAACACAGGGACAGGTCAGTTTGGGAATATTGGAGAAAGGATGCTGAATATGGAGCTGCAAGGTAGGAAAAGGAACTTGGAAAGAAAAGCGTCTGGACTTCTTTAAGTTACTTGAAGACGTTTCACCTCTCATCCGAGAAGCTTCTTCAGTTCTAAGGTCAAATGGTGGAGAGTCCCAGATTTAAACCCAGTGGGAGTTTCCCCCCAAAGAGGGACAAAGGACCCCCTGATGATCCTCTACCTAATCACATGCGCCGAGGTGTGAAAATGGGTGTGGATCACAATCAGCCAGGGTTTCGGGTGAGCTCATTGTGAAACCTGGCCCCACCCTATCATGTGATTTCCTGAGGTCAGATGGCCCAGGATTTGAGTGGGTGTTAAGGCGTCTGGGAAGGTAACTTAAAACTGGATTATAGATGGCAGACAGTTGGTGTCGTAAACCACCGCCTCTGTTCAAAGATGGTCGCTCACAGTGGACATAGATGGCTTCTTTCACTCCTCTTTCAAACCATCTGTCCTCTCTGTCCAAAATGTGAACATTGGCATATTCGAAAGAGTGACCTTTGTCCTCCAGATGCAGATGAACTGCTGAGTCTTGTCCCGTGGAGGTGGCTCTTCTATGTTGTGCCATGCGCTTGTGAAGTGGCTGTTTGGTCTCTCCAATGTAGAGGTCTGGGCATTCCTCGCTGCACTGCACAGCATACACCACATTGTTAAGTTTGTGTTTAGGAGTTTTGTCTTTCGGATGAACCAGTTTCTGTCTGAGCGTGTTGCTGGGTCTGAAGTACACCGGGATGTCGTGCTTGGAGAAAACTCTCCGGAGTTTCTCTGATACACCGGCTACATAGGGGATGACAATGTTGTTGCGTCTGTCTTTCTTATCCTCCCTCGCTGCTGTCTGGTCTTCTTTTCTGTGCATCTTTGCTGACTTTATAAACGCCCAATTAGGATAACCGCATGTTTTGAGTACTTCCTTTACATGCGTGTGTTCCTTCTTTTTCCCTTCAGACTTAGAGGGAACATTTTCTGCCCGGTGGTGTAGGGTCCTAATTACTCCAAGTTTGTGTTCCAGAGGGTGATGGGAGTCAAAGAGGAGGTGCTGGTCCGTGTGTGTGGGCTTCCGGTAAACTTCAATGTTGAGGTTGCCATTCTCATGGCCATAGCGCAGTCCAGGGAGGGCAAACAGTTGTCCTTTGTGTCTTCCCTGGTGAACTTCATGTTTTTATCCACGGCGTTAATGTGCGCAGTAAAGGATTCCACTTCTTGTGTTTTGATTTTGACCCAGGTGTCATCTACATATCTGTACCAGTGGCTGGATACTCTCCCTTTAAAAGAGCCAAGAGCCTTTCTTTCCACTTCTTCCATGCAAAGGTTGGCTACAATAGGTGACACGGGGGAGCCCATGGCACAGCCATGTTTTTGTCTGTAGAAGCCCTTGTTGTATTTGAAATATGTAGTGGTGAGGCAGAGGTCTAACAGTGTGCATTTTGGACAGAGAGGACAGATGGTTTGAAAGAGGAGTGCAAGAAGCCATTTATGTCCACTGTGAGCGACCATTATGGAACAGAGGTGGTGGTTTACGACACCAATTGAAGAAGCTTCTCGGATGAGAGGTGAAATGTCTTCAAGCAACTTAAACAAGTCCAGACGCTTTTCTTTGCAAGCTCCTTTGACTACGACGACCTGGATGACTGAGAACCTTCACAGACAAGGCAGGAAAAGAGAAACCACAAAGAGGATTTGCAGACTTAGTGAAGGAGGACATGCAGAGGGTTGGTGTGACAGCGGAGGATGATGGGGATAGGGTGAAACGGATGAGATGCTGTGGTGACGCCTAAAGAGAGGAGTCGAAAAAAGAAGAAAGAAGGCAAATGTCAGAAGCAAGAAAAAAGCCAAACACAACCTTTTTACTATTATCTTTAAAATAGGTTCCATGCTGAATTTTACTTAGACGCCAATAAAATAGTGCCACAAAACTGTATTTCTGATTTTTTGGGTGGAAAAGAAATCAATTTCACTTCAGATTTTTCTTCTTGTTGTCTGATAGTACTACTGCTGTACAGAAAGAACGTTAAAAACTCTGCATGCCACAACTCTGCGTACTGTATTGTGGTAAATGCAAACCATTTTCAAGGATGAAGGTCTGGAAAACTGACATAAGCGAATCAGCTTCTGGCCAATCAGAGCAGGGATATCAATTAAATGCTACCCAATAAATGCTGAAATGTGATGCCGTCGGTGGTTGAGAGAGATCCGTGTCACAGAGAGAGATGCCGGTGATGCTTAGATGGTCATGACTGCATGAGCACAGCTTTGGTTATCTGTCTGGTTCCACAGTGATTCAGAAACATTATTTTGTTTCCCACATCCCTCTTTATCCCACTCTCAGCCTCTTTGTATCTCTGTTTCAGTTTTATAGTTTCTCCTCTTTGATGTACATTATAATCTCTCTCTTTCTCCGGCTCTCTCTCTCTCTCTCTCTCTGATGTCGGCTTGCAACTTTCCTCCATCTTAATGTTTGATGGCTGTGTCAGTCCCACCTCTTTTGAGTCTCTTTATCTTTTATAATGTCTCTCTCTCGCTCTGCTCTCCCACACTCTCTGATTCACTGCCTCTCTGCAGCATTCTGCCTTGTATTTTCACTCCTTCCACTTGACATTTGTGATCTTTTCTACACCCCTGCCTCCACTTGCTTCCAATCTCTTTTTCAGCACTGTTGCCACCCTCTCAGCCCACTCTCTCCCCTCTTGCTCCGTCTCTCACATCCTCTTCTGATTACTATAGATTGATTACTGAAGGTTACTCCTAGTAAAGATCTGGGCGGCTGCTGGTGCACCACCGGGATCACAGTTACAGCCATAAATCTATCTTTTGACGTTGAGCTGCGACACTGTGTGTGTCTCAGCGTGTGTGTGTGTGTGGGTGGGTGCGGTAAAGGACAGAGATGGATTTATAATGCAAAGAGATTGATAGTCTGCGCTTTACACTCCTGAAAATCAAACATAATCACCAAGAAAAGAACAAAAATGAGGATTGTTACTGCAATATTTCACTTCCAGTGTTGGGTATTTTTAGGTCAGGACTCCTTCTTTTCTCCTGGGTTAGACAGCAGAGTGCTTATGTACTTATGTGTGTTTTCAAAAAGTGAGATTAAAAATTTATGATTTAAAAGTAGAATGATGAGGTGAAGGGGAGGCCGCGAGAGACAAAAGGTGCATAGGTGTGTATACGTAAAGGAGCCACAGTGATTGAACCTGCTGATTCATATTATTCAGTGCATGCAGCTTTGTCCTTCTATTACATCACAGCATGAGTCAGTCTTTTCATAGCCTGGATTTAGGCTGTATCACATATCTCACTGTACTCTGTAATGTAGCCCAAAGTTTTCATGCCCAGAGAAGAAAGAAAAAAGAAAATCTAATGAATAAAGTCATATTTTTGCAAAGAATTTCTCCTGGGCCCGCAAAATAGCTTAATTCTATACTTACACATGTAGATATTTTAACTCTTGGCAGCTCCTCCGTTGGTACTAGGATAATTAAATAACATAAAACTCACTCAAAAATGTCTCTGTGCAAGCAACTGGTGTGCACTTAACGATCCAAAAACAAACCTACTAAAAAATATCCACCTGCTGTGAAAAAGACACACTCACACAAACATACACACACACAAACACACAGCGAGTGGGTTCGTGAGTAGAACTCGAATGGTTGCTTCTTCCTCGGTTGGAGGCAGAAAATAAGAAGTTGGCCATATTTAGGACATCTGGAGAACAAGAGAGCCGGCTCGCATAGAGGCACAAAGAGACGTACAGATAAAGAGAAACAGACAGAGACAGGAGAAAGCAGAGAAATGAAAGATGGCCTTATGTCGATAGAGTCGGGCAAAGGAATGATGAGGCGCACACTGAGAGAGATAGCTGCAGAGAGGATGTACCATGTGGTTAGGGCTCTACAGCAAGCAGAGTGAGGTAGAGGGAAGCGCACATGCAACGTTCGCACAACACAACCTTTCACATTTCTGCAGGGTGTGGCAGAAGCTGTTTGGAGCCTCCATCCTCTGCATCGATGCATGACCTATTTCATAACAATACTTTTCCCCGTCTGTGATGGTTAAGAAGCTCCTTCTTTGATGATTTATCTCTCACATCCTTAGCCTGTATCTCCCAGTCCTCCTGCATCCCTCCATCTCTCATTATAAAGCTCCCTTGCAATTTTTATCTCTCCGTCTACATGCTTTTTCCCCCCCTTTGACTTCTTCCTCTTCCCCTTTCTCTGCCTGCTGTGGCTCTGAATTTCAAATCTATATTTGTCAGTAAAAGAACTACATAAAGCAGTTCTAAGTATACACATAGAGTACCATGAAAATATAGAGAGTCTAAACTTGCTTGTATTCTTTTTTAAATTTTACACAGGCCCCTTACAGTATCACAGGAAACCTCTAAGGTTCTTGTCTTCTGAACACAGATATCCTAAAAAGTGTGTGACGTATGATGCAACATCTTCAAAAAGCGGCAGCGAAATGGCTGCAGACATGAGGCTGGCTGAACAGCAGAAACAGACAACAGCTGCCTGTAAACACAGGACCAAAAGCTGAACACAGCTTGGTGTGTGTGTGGGAAGGAGTAAAGGTCATTAAATGAGAGTCAGAGGATCACCGCAGAAATATCAAGAAGGCCATTTACTTTGAGTGCAAGAGCCCATCTTGTGCAATAAAACAGAGATTTTAAAATTTGCCTCATAGTTAACACACAGTCCACCGGGGTCTCACAGCACAAATTTTCGGAATAATGCTGATGGACAATCACCTATTTTATCCTCTGTATAAACATTAAAAATGACTACACTGACCTCATTTTATTTACTATTGTTGTTCATGGACACCAGCAGTATGGAACGGAAGTGCTATTGGACACCAACGGCAGCGATTCTTTGCAGACTAGTTTTGACTTATAGGGCCATTTTCCATATATATATACACATGTATATATATATATATGTATATATAAAGCCAATGCGGAAGTGCCTTAAACCTGCATTCTATCTCAAAGCCACCAGATGGTGATGGATTGTGGTTATAACTGTCGTGTTACCTGCGTTACAGACATCCCAACTGTCATACAGAACCAAAGGAAAAAAAATTTAATTGTCTGCTTTGATTTTAAACTAAAGCTCTACATTTCCACCAATGTCTTCGATCCATCTTGTTACCATTCCCTTGGAGAGGAGCATATTAGCACAGAGTCCACCAAACACTCTCTGACAAACTTCATATCTTATGAATTTTTTGTGATTCTGAGGGAAATCACAAACCTGATCTTGACAGTTCCATCCCTGGATGTGTAAAGAGTGGTAAAAAAAAAAAACCCAACTTGTTATTGCATTTGCTCCTTTGCTAGCAATGGTTCAGAAGTCAATTTCTCTATACATTTAGTTTTGTAATGTTTATTCAAACTCAGTATTCAGTATTTATTTATTCAAGGATTATACTTTTATAATTATCATTTTATTTATGGTCTTGGAAAAGATCAACACTGCACATCAATCTCTCTTTGTTTTTAATGCGAGCCGACATCTTTCAGGGCTGGCAAATTCACATGTCTCAAAAACATTGGTTTCAACCGGGGAAGTTGCATTCACTTGCAACGTATAAGTAAGTTATTCTCTGATAGGGAGTTCATTAGCCGGTCCGGTACAGCCAACAGGCTGGTTGTGGGCCACGGCCCGTAGAACACCCATATCTGGTATATACTGCCTTTGGTTAAACAACAGTTATCGTGAGTTTCAACGCTCTTTCGTCATGACTTGGTGGTCATAAGAATCCCATCAGAGTTTCAAGAGCACATGTGGTACAGGCATGAAACATACTTTCAAATGCAGTGAGTTACTTTCATAATCTGACTGCTGAGTGCAATGAACAAATGACAACTTGTATCAATGTGCACAAACAAACTGTCACATTCTGTAACTGTTTCACACTTAATGCAAGGGGCTGTTTGATAGAATTGGTTCTTGTTGGTTTCTGTTTTAGAATATTTTGACCCAGAGCACGAGGAGCAGCTTCTGAGCCATAGCACCACACCACACAGACAATAAATGGCCACACAAAGCTATCTCCATGACAACTGAGCAAACTCTGTCTGCCAACATGGGCCCTGAAATGTGGTTGAAAAATCTGAAAAGATGTACGCCAGTGGACCTTGAGTTAAAGATTTTCTTTTGTTAATATAAACATTTAAATGCTCCCATTGAGATGTGTTCCTCAACACTGACTGTGAAAAGAAGTGCTGAAGCACACCTGCTGAAGAAAGGTTCTCATAATCCAAGCTCTCATACATTTGAAATGTTCCCACAAGGCCAGTGTGAAAGTCACTGTTTTGAAAGAAGCCTCCACACAATCCCAGAGCCAAGAACTAACTGCAGTAAAGTTTTCAGGTTCCTGTAAATTTCACTGACGTCAGCATTTCAGACGAGGTATAGCACACAACAATGTAACTGTGACTTTTCTGAGCATGCCGAAGCATCCAGAGTTGATTATCACTTGCTGTACTGTGGTATACTTCTATTAACTGTGTACATAGTCATACAAATGTTAACCCTTATATCAAGATACCAGGTGAAGCATGATAATCACAAAGTTAATCATAATGAGAGTCATGCTGTCACCTAACCTCCAACTAACTTCACTGCAGCTCCATCGCCCTTCCCTCTGTCTGAAACCAAATCTATGCCCTTGGTAGAGCTCTCCTCATTAAAGTCCCATCAGCAAGTCACATCATTACCTGTTTACTCCTTTCACTCCACTCTCTCCTCCCTCTATTCTGCTTTCTCTGTTAGCCAGCCAGCTGCCACACACTCCAGAGGATATCCCAATTAGAAACAACATACAGAGACAAGCGAATGTGCACTGGTGGATATTCCAATTAAATACAACCCATCGGACAAACATGCTAACACAAAATGCACACAAAATTGCTGGTGGACATTCTAATTAGCCAAGCAAACAAGGCATGGACGCTGCAATGCCCGTCCAGTATGACAGGATGCTATGTCCGATAGCATGCATTCACACATAGATATGGCCTCATGAATATGCACACAAATTTATTTTTTTTTACAGTCAGGGATGTGCAAAATCCTGCCATGAAACATTCGGCCCCTTTAAATGGTCACAAGCACAAAACTTTGCATGTAGTCACAAACACAGAACTCGCATAACATGAGCAGCTTGCCTGTCATTCACACACAGTATCTTGATGGATTTGAGAAGCTGCAAGCAGTTATAAGAAATAGTCTCCTTATTTTGGTATAACTGTAGAGTAAGGTTTTTCCACGGGAAAAGGAGAAATACTGAACTTACAGATACACTTAAAATGTATTGCATCAACAATTACTCCAAGTCTCCGACTTCTTATGGAAAAAATGAGAGTGCATGAAACATCCAGCAAGAGTATGATTTCCCTGATGTGTGATTAGACGGAATCACTTTGATGTCAGCTCTCTGCCATGTGACAGAGGCTGGCACCCGTCTTGAAAGGAAAATGGGCTTAGATGTAGAGAAAAGGGGGAAATGAAAATATCCTGACTAACACTCCAAAATAGGAAGAGATTATTAGAGCTGACACGTTTTTGGTAGAGGTAGAGGAAGAGAAATCTGGAATATTCAGCGGACACATGTCTTGGACTGTTTATAAAACACTTGATATAGCTACAGCGATGTTATCCTCTGGAATCTGGAGCCTCAATCTTAGCATGTTGACATGTATTTGAGTAGATACAAAATTCTATTTTAAATGATAAATTTATCACGTCACTATGGAGGAATTTTGTCCAACTTGAATGGCCCATTTAAGGTCATGTCAAAGCATCTCAGTTGGATTTAAGTCCAGTTAAGTTTAAGTTAACGACTGTGTCGAGTCTGTTCCTTCCCATTCCATGCAAGGCCACCTGAGTTGGCTGGAACTGTTTACTTAGCCTGGCAGGGCGAAGGACACTGTCTCAGCTGAACTATGGACACGCACACACATACATATACTGACACTGATAAGCACTCACTGACGCATCACTCTCTCTACCCCGGATCCAACGCCACCTCCAACGCTTACCTCCCCTCTGATGTGGACATCGGGTCAGCTGGAGGCGCAGTCGAAGATTGCAGCGGTCCCAGATGAGATGTACACACTGGAACACTTTCCCATGTTGCTTGTCTGTGTTTATTGTGCTATGGTGTGCTGATATCTGTGCATTCCTGTATTATCCTTTTGTGATACACATTGCGGTGTTTTTTTCCTCGCTACCTAGCCAGCCCAATGTGATGTTTGTGTATTGTATGTACGGTCGGCAAGTTCTGTCATCTCGGTTGTGGGCAAAAGACCTGCAACTGACAAATAAAGGCTATCTCATCTCAATTTGACTAGGCTTCTTGGATAGCTATCTGGAAAGGGTTAGAAAGCCATTTCTAAGGCTTTTGGGCTCGAGGGCATCCTGCTGAGAGCCATTATCCACAAGTGGAGAAATGGCAGTGGCGTGGTGGTTAACACACAGGCCAGGGTCTTTCTATGTGGAGTTTGCATATTCTCCCCGTGTTTGCGTGGGTTATGCCCGGGTAATCCGACTTCTTCCCACAGTCCAAAGACATGCAGTTAGGGATAGATTAATTGGAAACGCTAAATCACACCATGGGGAATTTAGGTGTGAGTGCGATTGTTTGTCTCAGTCTATAAGTTAGCCCTGTGAGAGACTGGCGACCTGAAGGATTGGCTTCAGCGACCTTGAAAAGGAGAAGCAGAAGCGAATGGATGGATGGAAGATCTAAAGTATTGCAGTCCTCACTTGCCTTAGTTAAGGTCAGTGTTTATTATTCAACAACAAAGAGACTGAGAAAAAATGGCGTCCATGGGAGAGTTGGTGAAAACCACTCCTGACCAAAAAGACATCTTGATGATCTCTGAGATTTTGGGAAAATATTTTGTGGACTGATGGGACAAATTGAATTTTCGGTGGCAGTGGTGTGATGGTCTTGGGCCGCTTTGCTGCTTCACTTTCTGGTAGCTCAGCTCGCTACCAGAAACTCCTGAAGGAGAATGTCCACTCATCAGTTTTTGCAACAAGTCCACCTCTTAATAGCTCAAAAAAGAAAGGTAAAAAAAGCCTTGTCAAAGTCTGAACTTAAATCCAATTGAGATGCTTTGACATGACCTTTAACAGGCTGTTCACAGCGGGCCAAGTCCTCCATAGTGATGTGACAAACTTTTTACCAGTTATCGCAAACTGCAGTTCTTTCTTAAAATGTGCTTGATGATTGGAAACACGCTAATGAGACAAATACACAGAAACATGAGAAATCAGGAAGCTGGTAAATACACTGTATATGCCTGTTTACTTCTATCGATCTAGAGTAATGTCCACATTTTCTTTATACAGATGTATAGAGTGTGTTTAGTACTGTGATGTAAAAAATGTGACTTGGACAAAAAAAAAATCAATGACCTGTCATGAATCTCAATGAGTGTATAAAGTGTGTTATTGTTGAAAGCAGCATATTCGTACTATCAAGAAATGGAATCAATAGACCATTGCTGCTTTAGCTCGAGTAAACAGTACGCTTCAATATGTGTACGGTCTTATGAATCAGATTAGCTATATTGGTGTTTACGTGCGCATTCAAACCCACTGTTTCTAAGCCGATAAGATGAAAGGACACTGTTTAAGAGCCAGTCACGCTATCACTCATACCCTCACACACACACCTCACGTGGCTTTTATTCTCATCGAACACCCATTAAGAATTAACTACAGGTAGGAAGAATAAGCTCGGCAGTATAACTCTCTATAAGCCCAGACCATGGCACGGTTCCAGTCCATCAGACAGACAGTAAATCCTTTTGTACTCACGAGGGATTGTCGGGAGATTTCTGACTCTAAGCCAATAGTATAGCTACAGTTGTAAAACACTTCTGTACTTTAGTGCCAAGAGATACGGTTTTGATTTTGAAAATTTGCAGGGAGGTAGTAAAAGGACACTTTTTGCCACAGCAATACATCAAACGTATGGCTCAAAATGCAATTTCAAAACTTGCTTAGGAGTTTTGAACCACGTGAAGCAAAAGCGCACTGATCGCACAACCACCTTGCACCTGCCAGAGAAGTTTTGTATTTAAAAAAAAATATTGCACTTAAATATAGATCTAACTTTGCTCAAGCGCAGCAAAACACAAATTTGCCCTGCGGTTCACAGTAGATGGAGATGTTCCAAGAGGAATTGATTTGAATTTTAAAGCGGTGATATAAAGGGAAAACAAACAGACACATATTACAGTTTGATCCTCAGAAATCTTGCAGTTGATTGGGGTTGAAGGACAGACACCAACAACACACTTTCCGTTTTCTCAGGATGTAATAAGTGTCATCCAAAATATAAACACACTCACCCGTTCCGCAGACTGGGACGTGCCAAAAAAGATGGGTATGAACGCCAGCCAGATGATACAGGTGGTGTACATGGTAAATCCAATAGGCTTGGCTTCGTTAAAGGTTTCGGGCACGCCTCGCGTCTTGATTGCGTAAACTGTGCACGTAACCATCAGCAGAATTGAGTAACCCAGGGAGCAGATGAGAGACAGGTCTGAGATGTCGCACTTGAGGACACCACGTGCCGCCGTGGGGTCCTGGGTCCGCTGCTCGCCGTAGTCCACTACAGTATGGGGAGGGTCCACGGCGAACCACACAAAGACACCCAGAAGCTGAACTGAGATCAGGGAGAAGGTGATGACAAGCTGGGAGGCAGGAGAGATAAACCTGTAAAGAACAGAATGATTGATTAAATTTTGATGTAGCAAGGATGAAAAACTGCAATTAATGCTAGAAAATATGCACTCATGTTTACATTTCTCAGGTTGCACCAACTTCTTTTCATGAGCTGAGAGCTTGTTCCACCAGCTCCCAGTTTGCGTTCAGGAGACAGTCCCCCTCTCTTTTCCCTTTCATAAGTTACCTTGAACAATCCTTTAGTTTGCTGATATATAGGCTGTAGCGATGATAAACGGAGTACCTCTGCTTCACTCAACTCTTTTCACTATTTTCATATTGATATAGCACAGTCGCATGTCATTAACTATTTGTTAGCTGGTATTTTATCCTGTTTCTTGGTCGTGGTCTTTCTGTGCCGCTCTTGTCTGCCATCTCTTTCCTCCTAACCCCTTACTGGTTCAGCAGATGGCCACCCTTATCTAAGCCTGGTTTTGCCAGAGGTCTCTTCCTGACAAAAGGCAGCACTTCCTCCACCACCAAGTGGTTGCTCATGGGGGATCAGTCACTGGAGTTTACCCTTTGTACGAGTAACACCGTATGCTCTTTACCTTTCGATATAAAGCTCCCTTAGATTACTGTTGTTGTGAATTCATGCTACATTTTTCCAATAGAACTAAACTTAAACATTGCTTCAGTGTTACATGGTTAGTTAAATAGCAGTCTGGTAATGCATTGGCCAGTCTGGTAACTTAACCTCTGGAGGGTATTTGGCTGGTGTAGCCAACAAAGATTCAGGCCAAGATTTTCTATTTTGGCAGCCAGAGATTGCTTATGAATATAGATAAATGCAGAAAGGGTACTTGTTACTGGACAATAACTATTGTTCAAACATAACTGAGTAACAGAATTCAGACTATTCATTGAATAGAATTGAATTTTCCTTGACTTCAGATTCTGGATATTCAAATACAGACATACATTACTCAGTTAGCTTAGTTAGCTAATGCCAGAATATCAGCTGGCATGTAGGGCAGTAATATACCTTGTTCACTTTAATCTGTCTTGGGTCAGGAATACATCTGCACACAGAGGTAGAAGCCTAACCCATAAATAGGCTCTCAATAACCATCGTGGGTGATCTGTAAATACATTTTATCTTTTCTCTTTGACCTACCAGGAACGGGTGACTCCAACAGGTATAAAATTTCAAGCCGGTTCAGTGAAACATCATAATGCAGTGGCTGACACGGTAATCCACTGAGATTCACCGTTATACTAGATCTATTCTATTTTCCACAGAATTTGATTTTTCATAAAGTCTTCAGCCAGTACGGTCCAAAAATAACTTAACAAACACTCAAAAATCCTGTCCCAATAAGATGAAAAGAAAACAGTTTTATTAGACTATAAAAGGTTGAGACAAGTCTCCCACTTGACAGCGGCAATATATTAAATTTCTATAAATGCGACCATACACACTCCAGCAAATCCACGCTGAGAGCTAGAGCGAGATCAGGGAAAATATAATGATGGGTTTTGCAGCAAGAAAGAAAGGGAGAAACAAGGAGGAGCAGTTGCAAGAAGACATACTGAAAAGAGAAAATGTGATGATCATCTAGGATGACAGAGATATCAAAACCGGGGTGCAAATCATGGCCCAAAACAAAAACTATATTTCCACTTGCATCAGAATGAAAGAAACAACCCACTCATTCAAGCTCTCAAGTTCAAAGGACGCTCAGTGCTCGACTACCTTAGAGTCACTACCGTAACCTGAAAAGAGCCTCAAAATACTTTGTGTAAAAAGTCTGTAGCTGGATGGAAAAAAAAGAAGAGGAAGAAAAAAAAAGGGAAAAAATCTAACTGTCTGGATAGCAGGGCCATGAACCTGAGCACTATTAAATCCTGCATTAACAATTTAGCCACTTAGTGGATGCTCTCTCCCAGAGTCACTCACACTGAGTGCAAGCAGTACAATAGAAAAGTGTTAGTTCATGACTCTCATAAATAATGTATGAAAAATAAATGATGAGTAATGACCGCAAGTATCTGAAAAAGTAGGGTGCAGGTAAAGTCACACACCTGAGTGCAAAAAAGCCACACTTATAGCAATATTAAGTGCCACTGAACCCATCAAAATCTGCACAGCCCAAACATGTACGCACAAAAGGGCCAAGAGCAGACGTAATGGCCTTTTTACCTGGGTGCTGTTACAGACTTTTTCCCTTGTTCAAAGATGCGGTGTATCCTGTTGGTCTTGGTGAGCAGCGCAGCGTAGCTAAAACACATCCCCAAGCCTAAGAAAATCCTCCTCAGGGAGCACACGCCCACATCCGGCGTCGCGATCATCAGGAATGTGATGGCATAGCACAGGAAGATTCCAGTAAGCAGCACGTAGCTCATCTCTCGCCCCGAAGCTCGGACGATGGGCGTGTCATTGTACCGGACAAAAGTGACGATGACGAAAGAGGTGGCGATGATACCCAGCATGGCGATAAAGACGGGGACGATGGCCCAGGGTGAGTGCCACTCCAGTTTGATGATCGGAATGGGAGTGCAGCCAGTGCGGTTGGCATCAGGTCGCTTCTCGTATGGGCACAGCTCACAGGTGAACTCTGAGGCCTAACGGGGAGAGAGGTTTTAGAACATGCATTAGTTCATTTTCCTTAAGTAAACAGATTTTCTAATGATAATTTGACTGTTAAACATCGATTCAACCATGAATTGGCTGATTGAAAAACCATCTGGCCATCTGGCTGTTGTGGCGTGCCTTGATGTCATTTTGTTGTCTTGTGTCTCTCTTCCTGCAGTCAGACCAATGCATTATTATCCATTGGACTGCCAGGGCCAATCTAATCTGAACCCACAGCAGAAGGAAAGGTGGTGTGCTGTATCTCACTGAGGCTGCAGAACAGAGCAGGGAGTACTGTCACCATCCCATAGATCAGAAGGAGTCTGTTCACACAATGAGGACCTTATTGGAGCGGGAGCTGGCTATTACATCATTGACATCGTTTATATGGTTCAATTCATTAATTAATAAATTTTTTGCCAAAACATGTAGAAAAAAAAACTCCTTTTATGTAAATATGTGTGTGCCTGATCTCCATAAGACACAATCTAATGTAATTCCGAGGAAAAAACTTATTATCAGTTATGCTTTTGACAACTCCACATTTACAGCAAATGCTTGTTTCTGCAAAATGACTATTGAGTGCTCCTCATAAACATGAGCAGCTGCTGTTGTAACTGATATTTTCTTTTTCCTTAGCTAAGCACATTTTTGGACATATACGTGCTTGTTCAAGTATTTTTCCAACTAAACAGGAAGCCTGATAGACGTTGAAATGGTCCCCAATGATAATTTAATTTTCACAGGGGATATACAGTTATGGCTCAAGTACATCTAATTTTCCATGGTGTACTGAGGGTCATTGTTCACTTGCATGGCCCAATTTCAACCATGCTTTAGCTGCTGCATAGTCTCATATTTGACTACAATATACTTTTTTCTGCTCTTGCTCTTGACGAAGGCGGTCGCACTTTTCTCCTCTCCTCCTCTCCCTTAGCTTCCCTGCTTAGCCTCTTATGTCCTTGTCTAGTTTCGTGTTTTTTACTTTCCAAACGCCTTCGATGCTTGTTCCCTCCTGGGAACACGGCGGGTCTGAGCCCGCACTGGAATGGTAGCGCTGGGCAGGATGGCTGCTGTGTTTGCTTCGGATTACTCCTCACCCCCTACCCGACCCTGTGGCTTGTCATGTGTTCCATAATGTTGTGCTGTGGACATTTATGTGCTTTTTTGTGCAGAGGAGTTTTTTTGTTTCCTGTTCTCATGCTGTCCTCCCAGGAGCCCAGCATGAGTAGAGGTCTCTTTTTTCCTCTTGTACTTTCCCATTGTAGTGTATATTTCAGTGTTTTTTTTCTGTAATGTAATGTATCCCCATGTGATGTCTGTGTTGTGTGTGTAAGGTCGGGGGGGTGTCCTATTTCACTGCAGGGCAACCTGCACGTGGCGAATAAAGCCTTGATTGATTGATTGATTGATTGAGTATACATTGTTTACAGTTATCTTTATGGTCGACTCAGTGTGTCCAGGCCCTTTGACTGAAAAACGAGCTCAAATCATCACCCCTCCATCACTCTGCTTGACAGTCGGTGTGAGGTGTTTGTTCTGATATGCTTTGGCTTTTCAGCAAACATGGTCTTGTGCATTATGGCCAAGCATTTCCATTTTCCTGTCTGCTATCTCAAGGACATTGTGTCTTGTGGTTTGTTTGAATGCAACTTTGCAAACTGAAGCTGTGCTGCCATGTTCTTTTTTTTTTTCAAGAAAGAGAAGAAGTGGCAGCATTTCCAAGCAAACTTCAGTTTCAGCTTTTTTCTTATTCTACTTTCATGAATATTTTTCACTTGTGAATAATCTTCGAATGGACTTTTTTTTTGGAAATGGCCTTATAACCCTCCCCAGACTGATAACCAATAACAATTCTTCCTCAGAGATCACTGCTAATCACTCCTTGGCCTCGTGTTAACGCATACCTGAATGCTTCAGACCAGCAAAGTGACAAAACCTTTGCTTTTATAGAAGTGCTGCTGCTGATCAGTTAATCAAATGCTTTTGATTAGCAGCACCTAGACGTCCCTGACTCTCTTTATTCCTATAGAAAAAGGATGGCTATATTTAGGCAAAACTAGTTTTTTTATACATTGATTCTGCATTTTAGCTCAGTATTTGTAAAATAAATGATGACACAGTGTAATATTTCGCCTGCTGATATTTATCTACCTAATTTGAAGACCTGATAAGGACCAGATCATTTTATTATGTCCTGATATGTAAAGCCTTACAACTGAAAGAGGCTGTTGTAAGCTGCATTTTTTTTTATTATGAATGCAGCTTCAAAATGTGTGATCAGGGCATTTCCCTCTCCTCAAATTAGATACTTTCTCTATATAGAAATTCAAAATGGACAATCTAAGCGCCTCACTTTTTTAATTGCCTAAAAACAGAGCAGGAGTAAGCAGGCAGCAGCTGTCAACAAGTCGATGTGTGCAGAAGCTAACACGTTTACAATGTCAAACAGTTTTTATTGCAAACAGGTCTTTCAGCTGATTCTTTTTAACGCGTTCCAACAAATGCGGTTTCATTTGTAAAGTTGGGAGAGGAAGTATAAGGAATGTTAGACATTTGATTAAAATCTACATTTTTCCCTCGTTTTTTGACAAGTCAATTTCACACAGATGAATTGGTTAGGCTAAGAAGTTCTGCGAGCCTCTCTAGGTTTGAAAACACAAATAATCAGTGCTGAAATCAGACTGACAGAGAAACTGCTAAATTGATAAAGTGTTGATGCATGATTTGTTCATTTTTTGTCAAACACAAATCAAGATCTAGCCAGATTTGTATGCAACCTGTGATGTCACAGTGTTTGTGATATTTTAATTTCTGGATCACGCTGACGGTTTTGGATGGCTGATATTTTTCTTCAGAAATCTACCTGAAAGTGGTATCCTTCGCAGCGCTCACAGTGCCAACAGCACGGCACCCCTTTCACCACTTTCTTCCTTTCACCCGTACGGCACGGGAGGCTGCAAACGGAGGCAGGGAAAGTTGGGTCACCCATCCTCCAACGCATGGCCTCCACCTGAGAGAAGAGCAGTGTGTTATTATTTGTGTGTCAAAACGGCAAAATGACGCTTCTTATTTTCTCACAGGACATCTTGGAGCATAAGGATTGGCAGCCATCTGCAGAAGCTGACATAAACTGTATGTTAACAGTCCTTTAACACTCAGCTTTCTCTCTACCTGCAAAAAAAGTGTGTCTTCCGGGCATCTCGCAGAGCAATTAGCACAAGCAGATCCTCTGATCATTTTCCTGAGTGCTGCCAGGCACAAAACTAACACCAGCTAGTCTGGAAGCCAGCAATCAGACCATAATCAGATCTGGCACAAATAGGCCATCTGCATTTCCTTCTGTGTGTGTCTGTGTGTGTGTTTATTTGTGAGTGTGCACACGCATATGTTTCGCCATGTGTGCATTTTGTTTATTTGTGTTTGTGTCATGCTGGCATTATAGTCAATCCCTGAGCTCTCCGTACGTCCTCTGCGAGTGAGTTTGAATGTGTGCGTACTAATTTGTAGTTGTGTGCGCGAGCAGTTGTGAGGAAGTCTGTCATTACCGCGCTCCCCGAGGTTTAACCATCGCCGAGGGTGCTGCACAAAATTGAATATTACTGTTTTAAACACAAAAAGCACCAGTCCTAAAACAACTAGTTAGAAGGGAAAATTCATTAGACTTAGAGTGGGTGGATTTGAGTTAATTACTGACGCACAAACAGAAACAAGTTCTCATGGAGTTTAATATGCGAGAATGGGATAGTTGCTGCCCACAGTGTTGTACATATATCACTAAGGAGAAACTTTGTTTGCTGAGAAATTTTGCTCATTACTTATTCATATCCCCCATTTAATATCTGTATACTATCACCTTATTTTCTATCAAAGGGCATAAATTAAACAACGCAGACCCATATTTTATTAATTACAGTGTAGTGTCAGCCTTCATTTTATTTTGCCTGGAAAATAGGAAATTGGTGCAGTGATTTATTGAAACATATGAAAGCATACAGGGAAATATAAGGCAAAGAAACAGGGTTTGTATAATTTCAAAGATTTTGAAAGTCAATTTTTGGCATGGCCACCTTTATTCTTCAACACAGCCTGAACTCTCTTGGGCAGCGTTCTTGTCATTTCTTTAAGTAGTCTTCAGGAATAGTTCTCCAGACTTCTCAAAGAACATTCAAAGCTCTTCTTTTTTGGTCAAGATGATCTCACACTACTTCAGTAATGATGAGGCCTAGGCTCTGGCGAGGTCAATCCATGACTGATGGTGTTCCATTGTGCATTTTTTCCCATGGATATACTTTAATTTTATTTGCAGTGTTTTTGGGATCATACTGAAAAATGAAACCTTTCCCGTGTTCATAACTCCATCAGTTTTGACAAGATCCCCAACATCATGGCTAAAATGCCAAAACAAGACAGTGGCTGCAGCATGTTTTACAGATAGCTGTAGACAGCAGATGAACAGTCTGTCGTCCACAGCTATCTCTTCTGATGTCCTCTGTAAATAGGGATGATGATTTGAACCAAAACTTTCCCTCTGATTTTTCAGCCCAGTTCTCATGTAACTTGGCATACCTCAGTGTTTTCTCCTGGTTTTCCTTCTTTAAGAACGGCTTCTTGACAGCCACCCTTCCACTGAGACCATTTCTGATGAAGCTTCAGTGAACAGTAGATGGATGATCTGAAGGGCCAGATGCATGTCCTGTTTCAGGTCATTGCTGGATGTTTCCATTGTTTTTGTATGTAAAAGGACATGACTTTTACATACTGTTGGTCTGTTGTAGATAGCCTGACATTATTTCATTTGCCCTGCACTTGTCCAGTTTCCTCATCTTTTTAAGGAAAAGCTGTACAGCATTAAGTGATATTCAAAGAGCAGAGAAACTTTGGTTAACAGCACTTTGGGAATTGCCTTGTTGATGCAAAATTATCATTTTTTGCACCTGTCAAACTGTGTTGTTTTTGGCATTTTTCATAGAATCAACTGAAGAAATGTGAACAAATTATGTTTTTGTGACAGGCTGCTCGTAACAAAGTGTTTAAATTTCCAATTGTTTCTTAGATAAATTGTCTGTTATATGTCGACAACACTGATTCAACTCAGTGTTGCATAGCACGACAGTGCACTCGAGGTAGCCAATACTCAGTTTGCACAGGGTTTGAATGTGTGAATTCTTGAGACTCACATGCTGTACATTCTTATGTTCCACAGTGCTGTCTTGTATTTATAATGATGAACATTCAAACTTTTTTGTTTTTAATAAAAACTTCCACCTGCTACCCTGCATACCTTCAGGATTTTACCTAATTAAATAAGTCTGTCTATTTAGAAAGTGTTAAAGTGCCAAATCATGTGTGACTTCGGTTTCTGTGTTTTATACTTCTGTACTGCTGTACAAACACACACACTGACACACACACAAACACACCGTCCATCAGCCAGAAAGCGTTTTGTGTCTATTAGTCTTCTCATCTGTCATCTGGCCTTTCTAATGAAGTCCTTGGTGGATTTATAACACCTAGCACTGCTGCATGCTCAAAGATTTTTTTGTGCATGTGACTGTAAGTCAGTGAGACAGAGAGAGCGAGTGGGACAATGGGAATTCATTCAATTATCTGTTTTTCTGTGGATCTAAGTAGGCACTGTATATTCTTCGGGTTCTGTAGCATTGGTTATTATGTGTATTCTGTAGGTGTGTGACCTTTCACAGTTGCGAATGTTTGCAAGTCTCTCTCCTTCACAAAGATTAGTATTCTGAATAGAAGCAAAGATCTACACTTGCTTGAAAAAACGAACTTTTGCGCCTGAATAAGAGCAATAACTCAAACGAATCCAGCCCAGTAACAAGGGATTTTGAAATCATGGTAGCTGCTCATAGTCATGTTGAATTTTCATTCTTCCAAGGTGTCTGATCTATAATGCCTCAGAAGCTTCAATAAGGCACTCAAATCAAAATATATGACATTTTTCATTAGGACACAGACGTGTCATGATAAAATACTAATAATGAGATAGTTCAACATATGACTGGAAGCTGGAAACACATCTGAAATATATACTATGGTAAATGGCATACAGTATGTTCTGCACTGAACAACAATCATTGAAAAAACATTTTATAATAATCTATTATTTTTCACCCGAGCTTCACTTTTAAGTTGATTTTCCAAGTTTTTTGCCTCACTTTTCCAAATTTTTTTCCATTCACTTCATTCAATTTATATGTGTGAAAAATATGAGCAGTTTTGTCAGCTTATAAACGGTGTAAAAATTAGGTACACTGGTATACGTGTGTAAAAATCTCACCTTGAGGTGTAATTTATTGGTCCAGGAGCCGATGACTCTGTACTCAGCAGTCGATCTGTTGGTGATCTGGTACTGGAATATGTCGTATCTCCCTGGAGCATCTCCATTCTCATTGAAAACCACTGGTGTACCAGCACTTCCTAAAACAGAAACAGGTTTTGAAGACGGCGTCAATTTAGTAATTTCTTGTCATGCTCTTTCACTTTTGTTGATCAGGCGACTACTCCTGAAAAGCATAAAGGTTCAATGGAATGAAATGGGAAAAGTTCTATTTTCTAGCTTCACTAAAGACATTAAAAGTTCGGAAAGTCATCATTTCTTCTTATTTTAATGTGTATCAAAGAGATTCTACTTAGTGGCTGTATTAAAATGTTGTGTGCGCAATTTTAAAGAAAGGAGTATAATGACAATTTGATGTACTATGGATGAAATTTTTACAGAATTTGTAGTACTGTGCAAAAATCTTGAGCCACTCATCTTTTTGTTGTGTTTGGTTTCAAAGAGCCAGACTTTCCTATAATGTTTTTAAAGTGGTTTTGAGCCAGTTTTCAAGGTGTTTCAGAGTTTTCCTTTAGACATTGGCTGCTTTTTCACTCATTTTCCCCCCTTCATTACCAGTGCTTGCACCTAAACACTTTCACCGGAATGTTTTTTTGTTGTTGTTCTTGTTGTTTTATTAAGCCATTACACACTGACCTTTGAAAGACCTAACCGGCATTTGCAGAAAAATGTCAAAGACAACACAATTTGACAGGCACAAAAAAGTATTTTTAACCCAGCAATGTCATTCCCAAAGAGCTACTAGTAGACATCATGGCATATCAGCGTGGTGTGCAGTGTGTACGGCCGTGTCTACAACCATCTGTCAAAACAAGGTGGAGGTTCTGTCATAGTTTGGGCTGCACCTCAGCAAGGGAGGATCTTGTCAAATCTTATAGAGAATAAAAAGGCAAAAACCTCAAAAGAAGAGCTTTGAATGAGAACTATTCATGAAATTTACTTGAAAAAATGACAAGAAAGCTTGCTTAAGAGGCTGAGGTGAAGAATAAATATAAATTTTCAAGCTTGTTCAAACTGCAAACATGCATTTCCATCTATGTTTGCACATTACAATAAATCGTTGCACTCATTTCCATTTTCCTATCACAATATAAGGAAATAAAGTCTTTCTTGAAGACTGTGCAACCATTATTGCATTCTTACTATGTTACAGCACCAGAATAAGTTATCAGTAAATCAGCTATATACACACTGCTTCTCTCTTTGCCAGCATTTTACACACATTTCGTTTTTTCACCTGTATTTCATAAATGTTCTCATTGCCTACTTCTGCGGGCCTTATATTTCAGTCTAACTCTAACCAGGACTACGATATGGATACTAACCAATCCAGAGACAACAAGCAAACCCCACAAAGAAAGTGTCAGGCAAACCAGGAGACTCAGTAGAGGGGTGTTGTAGCAAGGCAACATCCTCCACCAGTTAGTTCTCCACCACCTTTGAGGTTTAACGCAAACTTTTTTTTCCTCTTTCGCTCTCTGTCTTACTTGCTATCTTGTTTATGTAGCAATGCAATCAAATCAAATTACTGAAACTAGCACAGCATAAAGGAAATCCAATTATAATCTATATGTGGAAAAAGCACTACATTATGGAAATTGCACCCCAGGTAAAATAACTCATTAATGCTGATGGAGGAAAGATAAGAAAGACAGAAAAAGTTATGCATTTAAAGCAAGAAAAGGTAAACAGCGTAAGCCTGGAAACTGAGTAAGCAGAGAAAAGCATGTCAGAGAAAAAAAGAAAACACCGAAACAGAAAATATCAACAAATATATTTAAAAAGAAGGAAAAGTTCTTGCGATAAAAAAGAAACCAAGCTGAACAGAGAGACGCAAGAAGGAGATCAAGTGTGATAAAAGAGTAGCGTGGGTAGAGAAATGACTTTACGATGACAGAAAGAAAACCAATCACGATGACAGAGAGAAGAGAAGATGAAGGACAGAAGAGACAAACTCAAAGACAAAGAAGTAGAAGTGGCCCACTGTGAGCAGAACAATGAGAGATATGCACATAATGGGTAAAAGAAAGAGAGAGAACGTCGTAATATGTAGGAATCTTACTGAGAGACTCTGAGGAAGATGAATGGAAAAGGATTGAGACAATAGATACAAGTTGTCATTGATGTCATAATTATTATAAGGTCATGTCTGCATGTGAGAAGTATACCCATTAGCCCTGCACAATGAAAAAGAACACTCACTGTTTCCTGCTGCTTTTAAAAGTGACAAGGGGGCCTTGAAAATCCTTCATATCTGACAAATTGAGAGTGATACCCATGTCAAGACTACAACACCCCAGCACTAATGCCAAAGGACACCTTGTGTGTATCTTTGAGATCCTGGCAGCTTTGACAGAATGGCAGGATTTGATATTCAAAGAATGAAAACAGGCATCACTGTCTTTATTACGAACCACAGACAAGGCCGTCGATTTTACTTAAACCTGGAGATGCTTTAATGGACGGCAGGAGGCGACAACACTTGTTCCCAGAGGATTTATTAATTCTAAACAATTCTCTGATTAATTTATGGTTTTATCTACTTGCTTAAGTCTCCTTTCACTACTAAATGGCATTAATCTTATAAAATGTTTCCACATTTGAAGTCTGACACATGATAAAGACGATCATATAATGGAGCGATAACACTTTATAACAATGAAACACTATTAAGCGTTAGTAAGGATTTAGTGTTTATTACTCCTCCATAATATGTGATTTATAATAATAAATAATAAATAAATAATATTATAATTATAATATGTTCATGGCATATAGATAGTCTAAGTAGGGCTAACCAGTGTGTGAATGTGTGGATGACTGGGTGTGTAAAGCGCTTTGGAGTCCCTAGCGGGGACTAGTAAAAGCGCTATACAAATACAGGCCATTTACCATTTAAGTAAGTGATTTGGCTGTTTAGATGCACATTTCTGATTATAATGATTAAGATATGAGCTCATTGTTTGTTTGTGTTTTAACAGAGGTTTTATAAATACTCATTTAACAGTGTACTTTGATGCTTAATTCAGGCAGTTACACGTTGTTAATTATTTTGTGTGACAACTAAAATGAGAACTATTTTTGCCTTATACAGGTTTAATAATACACACTATGGAATAATGCTTTATAAATGATGAATTAAGTGCTACTCCTTTACTAATACTTAATAATGTGTCATTTTGATAGTTTTACCAGTAGAGCTTTCAACAAACTTTCCACTGACAAGATGCAAGTTGCATGTAGTATCCTTGGGTCAGATCCTCCACTTTCTCTGGCTTTAGAAAGCCAGCATAGCAACAGCCATTGCCATCCTTAGTGGAAGTGTAAGCTCAAGGCTTCACAATGAGAGGCCATATACCAATGAGCAACACTGATGAAGAAAAAAAAACAAAAAACAATAGAGCCACTGCCTACAATAAGGAATGGGTTGACAGATTTACAACTGCATTGGTCTGCATGCATCTAATATGCTCATGCATGATTAAAAAAAAACAAAAAGTGCATCCCACCCGACGATAAGCATGTCATTTTTCCTCCCTGCTCGTATTGGTTGGCTTTGCTCTGTAATATTCCATCACACCAATCACGTCTCTTTAGGGCTGCTTTGCAAAATTCAGCAGTTAAAGTTGTTGCCTGGAGTGAAGACGAAGTTAAGGCAGGCTGTTTGTCGTGAAAAAGGCAGTTACCTTGATTATTCAGTCACATAGAGTTTGCACCTTTTATTGGAAGTTTCTGGATAAGGTGGATAAGGACACAAGAAACACAAAACGGGCACAACAGAAGCTCGCGTGACGAATCCAGTGCGTGCTGCTTACAAACCGATATAAAATTTCACACCATTTTTAACCTTTAAGGACACTTAATCACATTTTTCAAGTCTCTTTTGCTGCCATGTTGATGTATTCTGTCTCATCAACGTACAGCAAGGGGCAGTGATAAATCAGCTTTTACACTTTCAATACTTCTCGCTTTAGTTGCTTTGACCTTGGAAGGGGAAAAAAACCACGAAATATCACCTGTTGCCCTAGCAACACACCTCCACCTCATCCATAGTGACACCCATTATGAGCTGCTTTTCAAAGCAAGATGCTGCACTGCAGAACATATTTGTCATGATGTGCGAGTAAGTGCTGCGTTTGTCCCAAAGACATGTTTTTCTCCTTAAAATTCCATATGCCACAAATATTTATGTATATCTTGTAAATCATTTTTGATTTGGGATCACAGTTTGTCACCGCTCCTGTTTAGCATGTGAATTATTTGCCTGTGATGGATTTATTCTGCATAACCCAAAGCTGGCATGCTTCTAATTGACACAAAGTGCTTGAAAAAAAGGCCAGGGGGAAGATGTAGGTAACATAATGCATTGTTTCACTTACTGTGATTGAGAAAAATACTGAATTCTGAAGTCTGAGTCTGTCATGTTTGGAGGAGGATTTGGGTGCTGCGATTGTGCTGCTTGAGCACAGTGAGAACAGGTAAAAATTCTACTTGAAGGCGAGAGGGAGAGTGCGTATGTGCAAGAAAACATTTTTTCAGGGCTTATTTTAACTCTGCAGGTCGCCTCGCAGCACCAGATAGACATCTAAAATGACAAAGGCCCAACTGAAGTGTCCTATGGCAAAATACTGTTTCCAGGCCTGCCAGCAACAGCGCTTTGTAGCTTCCCCACAGAGTCGGAGGCTATCCCTCTGGGTATCAACAATATTCCCTCTAGATTTGTTAAAAAGAAGATCATGGGTCATGACCTTTTACTTCAGTAATCTAATAAAATATCTAATAACCAAGAACTCAAAGAAGCCAATGTGAATTTCAATTTGGCTGAAATGAGCTTGCAGACAGAGATACACTAACAGAGGTGGGAAAGGGATGAAATAAGAGGGAATCAGTAATACTGGCACAGGAAAGAAGACGGAGAAATGATTTGGTTTCCACTAGATTCAAATATATTCAATGTCAGTCACACGAATCTGAGAGAGCTGAAAAGAAGACAAAAAAATGAAGGTAAGGAATACAGGAGGGAAAGTAAGAAACCTTGGCTAGCTTAACAGTCAGAGAAAAACAGAAAAAGATACAAAGGAGAAACGATAGAGTAAAATTAATGATAGAGGAAGAACAAGGTAAAACATGAGGGATCAGGCATGCTGACAAGTACTCGATACTGTCTACTTCACAGTCAGCTGCAGAGAGATATCAGTCCACTTAAGAGCAAAGAAAGGTAGGGAAACAAAAAGAAACTCTTCCTTAGCAAGGCTGGTTAAAGACTCCAAAATCTCTTAGGCTTGCAGAAAAGGAAAGAGTGCAAGACTAGGGAAATGGATAAAAAGAGAGATCTACACAAATGTGTGAGAATGCATTTTAGTTAGCATCGTCTTTAAAACCTCTTCAGCTAACAGAGACAGAAGGAGGCAGATGGAAGTGGTGCAGCAAAAGGACACAGAAAGTATACAAAATGTTTGTTACTTAAACTTAAGATATTTAGATGCAAAGATGGCAGAAAAATTAAAGAATAGAAGATGAACGAGCAGAAGAGCTGGTGAAAAAGCCTCAAGTCTCGCCTGGTACAGTTAATAAGAACCAAGGAAGAATAGCAAGTCTTCATACCAGAGACTAAATTTATATGAAGGGAAGATGCAAAAACTACACTGCAGCACGCATTAATAAAACATAGGTCTGTGTGTGTGTGTTCTTTGCCAACAGGCTCCCATCTGTGTGCTATGCATCGATAGCACTAATAGGGGAAAACGACACAGACAGACAGGGAAAGAAGAAAAAGAGAATAAGAAATGACAGAAGAAAAGTAATAATGAAGCCTGAACTTATGGAAGAAAAAAACTGTCAGGGAAGGAGACTGTAAAAGAGCAGCTGGTTAAACAGTAGTTCTCATGGCTTTTTTCTACTCTTTTTCTGTCCTTTCCCAATTTTCTGTCACATAATCGGACATTTTTGCAGCCACTTGCTGTACAACTTTCCTCGTGGCTAATCATTTCATCCCATCTGGTCACTCTACCTCTAAATCTGTTTGATCCTACAGCAACTATCTCCCCTCCCCCTTCCTCTGTGCATTTCCAAAGCACGCTTTACCCATCCCTTCCCGTGGAGTCATCTCTCCTCTCAGCATCTCTGTTATCACCTCGCCTTGTCTGTGCAAAAGCAAAACAAGCATGGAGATAGTTTGTCTGAGGGAAACAGAGCTGATAATGGAACATGTTTGAAGAGGATCCAGATCTAAACGATTCTCCGTGTGAATAACAATGAAACACTTTGGCTAAAATAAAATACAGTAAGAATTTTTTCTACTGAAATGACATGTTTTTCATGACTTATGTCGAATGATGCACACATGCAGGGCACAAGAAAATATATACATATATTTTTGTACGGCAGTCTCCAGTAATTACAAAAAACTAATTTACTGAGACAATATTTGTGTCATCATCTGCATTCAATGCAGCCTTTGAGAAAATGGAAGAGAGAAGAGTAAGAAAAGCGATAAAAACCGTGGGAGCCGGCCATATTAAGCTGATCAAAAGAGACAAAACAGCCTGAGCCGGGGATAGAAATGCAATTTGCAGGGAATAAAAGCGGGAGAGAGGAGAAATAAACAAAACAAGAAACAAGGAGTTATATTAACAAACTTGGCAGAAGAAAGGGGAAAACAGTCAAGGAGAGAGCTCAAGTGTTACTTATAGCTACACTGCTTACAGTTTCAACTCTCTGCTTGACTTTTTTACAGTCAAACAATTTTATAATATATAAAACTTTTTTTCAGTTTAACCCTGTACTTTTGAAACTTGCATTTCAAAAGGCAAAAATCTCACAAACATACACACGTATAGCATTGCAAAAGTCACTTAGCATTGCCCCATGCACTGTCCAAATATAAAAAGACATCTAATTTAATGGGATGAACCTTTATTTTGTCTACACATAACAGGCAACCTAGAAAAGAACACATTTTACATTGTATCTTTAGGCATTTTGTTGCTAATAGCCTGTTGAAAAACCAGTTCCCATTTCTTTTGTTGTAACTATAAAATATATCAATGGTAACACAGTTTATAAGCATAGAACAGCGTTTTTCTACCAACAAGTTGCTCTCCAACCAGCTATTAGTCAAAACCCACCCATATCCAGTGTTGGGAAGGTTACTTTTAAAATGTATTCCATTACAGAATACATGCCCCAAAATGTACTTTTGTACTTTACTTATCATGCTGTTTACAACTACATGAATGTACTATTGCTGTGATTTATTACTGTTACTGAAGGTCCGCGGCTCCGAACCGTAGTAAAGGGACCTCTGGCTAATACGGTGGGTTCTGTGTCGGGCTCGTAGCCGAAAACTAGCTTTACTTTGTTGTCTGGGTCAACTTTGCTAGCAAGAGACAGAGAGAGGCGTTGAAAGGCTGCTCCAACGGAACTTATTGTTTTTGGAGGAAAACACGAACACGGTGTACAGTCGAGTCTTAATAGCTTACTTACAACTGGGCTCGTCAGGCACTCTTCTTGGCTGCAGTGGTTATTATTATATTTACATGCTTCCAGCTCCCGTTTTTGCTCGATGACAGCTCGTACTTTTCCTCTTTCTCCCTCCCTCGCTCACAGACACATAACGTGTATGGCAGTCCATTCTCCCTGCAGCACGGACTACACTGCCTATGATGCTATATTCTTTAGAGCTATACCGGTAGCATTCTGCCTATTAGCTTAGCACAACAACAACAAAAAGGCCTCTCTCACCCAGGAAACACGCAGAGAGAGCGGCACCCTGTAACCATGGCAACCTTAACGCTGCCACCTGGAACAACAGAACATAGCTGTCAAACAAAACCCAAACAGGCCTGACCCGCCACAATATGAAACAGGGAAGTACCTCCGTGTAATCCATTTATTTCAAAAAAGTAACTGTATTCTAAATACCACCTTTTAAAACGGTAACTGTAACGGAATACAGTTACTCATATTTTGTATTTTAAATACGTAACGGCGGTACATGTATTCCGTTACTCCCCAACACTGCCCATATCTCACCATGGTCCATAAAGTTATGGCCTAAAAGTGTTCAGGCGGTCACAGCAAAGTTCACCAGTACCTGGGCTCCTCTGCCAGCTAAGAGGTCTTTATCATAATATTTAAGGTCAGTTGTTTGGCCATGCCCAACCAAGGTAGCAACAGTAAAGAATTATAAGAAAATTATATATGGAGGCTAGGACAGGCCATACCACTCTCAACACTGGCACGGGAATTATAGAGTCATGAGTTTTGCTAAATTAGGTTTAGAGACAAACAACTTTTTCTGCTCTTGACGAAGGCGGTTGCACTTTTCTCCTCTCCTCCTCTCCCTTAGCTTCCCTGCTTAGCCTCTTATGTCCTTGTCTAGTCTCGTGTTTTTGTATTACTTTTCCCTGGAACACTCTCTCACAGTCTGTTCTCTAAAACCTAAAAGAGGAATTATGGATTGGATCAACTGGTCCCTAAATGCAATTGGCACCCCTTTCTCAACGAGAAGTTTGGGCTTGGGTGGGTCTGAGTGCTGAAGATATCTACCTATTCGGAACCATGGTAACAGGGTTCTTGCTGATGGGAGCTGGCTTGGCCCTGACTTATCAAAGAATTAAGAAAGCGGAACCGGCTGTTCAAACCCCCACAAGGCGTGAGTTTCTCAAAATGGGCTCATTGAGTGCAGCACGGATAAGATCTTGGAGAGGCTACGGCTGCTGTGAATACTCAGAATAAGATCTCTGACTGCAGACTGGATACATCTCGGAAGGGCTAGCTCGGAATAACATCTCTGGGCGCAAATTGGATGACATCTCGGGGAGGCACACTGCCGTGAGTTCTCAGAATCGGCTCCTTGAGCACAAGAAATGACAACATCACAGAACGCAAGTATGGCGAAGCTCGCGGCTCTCCAACGGGAGATTGAGAGACCAGTGTTGGACTGTAGAACTGCTTTGAAATTCATATGAGCTGTTCACACTAAAGTAAAAACCACCATCACTTCATGCAGATACCCCTTTGGCGCCAGCTGCGGTCTCAAGGCTGGAGCCGAACAAAAACACCCTGATAACGACCGTGTTTAGTCTGTTCCTTCCCATTCCATGCAAGGCCACCTGGGTTGGCTGGAAGACTGTTTACTTAGCCTAGCAGGGCGAAGGACACTGTCTCAGCTGAACTATGGACACGCACACACATACATATACACTGATATGCACACACTCATCCCACCTCCCTTTCCAAACGCCTTCGACGCTTATTCCCTTCCGATGCTGACGGTGGATCAAGGAGACCAGC
The DNA here is from genome assembly GCF_056152115.1 of Neolamprologus brichardi. Taxonomy (NCBI): domain Eukaryota; kingdom Metazoa; phylum Chordata; class Actinopteri; order Cichliformes; family Cichlidae; genus Neolamprologus; species Neolamprologus brichardi. The sequence continues at coordinate 9,371,194 of NC_142120.1, read as the reverse complement.
GCATGCAGGCCCGGATGTACTGTCTAATTCAGCTGTCTCTCACCCTTTACCCACCCCTGTTGCTTGTCATGTGTTTCTTTGGTGTATTAAGAGTTTTTTCATGTGCCATGTGCAGAGGTGTTTTTTTCTGTTCTCAAACTGATCTCCCTGTTGGAGCTCAGTCTGGGGGGAGTTATTTTTTCTCCTTATCTTTCCTCATGTGGTGCATTTTTCATTGTTATACCTCTCTGACCTGTCTTCCCCATGTGATGTTTTGTGTAATGTATGTATGGTCGGAGGGTAAGATGGCGCCGCCATTGCGTGCAATAGGTCGGCAGCCTTATGAAATTTCCCCTTGTGGGACTAATTGTCACGGACCCGGTTCCTGGGACTCGGGGTCCGTGAACGGTGTGAACCTTTATTGTTATTGTTATCATTATCATTATTATTGGGTGTATGTTTGCTGCACTGTGCTCTTGTGTTCCATGCTGGTGTGTGTGTGTGTGTGTGTGTGTACGTGTGTCTGCGGGTGTGGCTGGAGGATGAAGGACAGCCACCTGCAGGCCTGATGGGTGTGGCCCTGCCAGCTGCTGGTCACGCCTAGGTTCCCACACACCTGCTTCTGATCAGGCTCGTCGGGGGAGCTACTTAACAGAGCGATGGAGCTTCCTCCGGCGCAGGATCGTTGAGTTAGACTCCATGTCAGTGTCGCAAGTACTGTTAAGTGTATGCCTGCTGGAGTGGTGCCATAACGGCTGCGTCTGTTGGTTTTTCCTCAGAAGAGCGGAACACGGGACTGCAGGACGCACGGGGTGTGCGTGGGCACAGGAGCAGAGAGCACGGAATATCAGCACTTGGGAGAAGGCACGACACAGGAGTTGAGGGAGCACTCTGGAGACTTATTGTGTGGTGTACATTTACCCCCACTGTAAATAAATGCACTGTTCATTGCACTAAGTCCAGCGTTTGGGTCCTTTCTCCAACATTCCCCACGGCTTGCCCTGGCAAACCGTGACACTAATAAAGGTATATCAATTCAATTCAATCAATAAATGTCATAAAAATATGCCCTTTTTATGATGTAAAGCACATATTACAAAGCTACATTTGCTAGCATTTATCAGCAGACAATGTAAGTGTTCTTCTTCACATGACTGCTAGAAGTATAATCTGTGCTGCTCACCCTTTATCACTGATTGCAATGGATGATAACCAACCTACTAAGCCTTCCAAGGTAGAGGAGGGCACCCACAGGCCAAATGGGTATGGGAGTAATAAAACTGATTAGATGTGTTTGCATCGTCCTGTCCAACAGACCTGCATAATAGTAGTAATAATTAACAAATTAATTAATTAACAAATATTATTACTCTATTATCCTTGCCTCTTATTTTTCTAAATTAAATGTATTTCCAATAGTGGTTTGTTTTTGTGCCCATGTGAGTGTATATTTGCCTCTTTGCTGCACTGATTTGGGCTCTCTGTGTGATTGCTTTTATACCTACTCAGTTTCTACCTATTCTTACTCACTCCTCTTATCTAAAATTATATTCAGCTAATGATCCTCTTCCAGAACTTAGCTCATTGCAGGAGAAAGGGGTAATGTATAATATTGAAAACAATAGCAAGAGGATAGAAAATGCTTTTATATGCACAGCCTATAGATACACAGTAGCTGAACAAGGTCTACTTTATACGATGGCTGTTTTGCCCATTTGTCTCTCAGAGTTTACACTGACATTATTCAACGGCCAACTATATACTGCATATGGCTTCACCAAACAATAAATAAGCACTGTAAGAGAGCTCTTCTACAGCAGGCAAGGTGACACCACCTGTACGATAGCTACTTCCAGCTGCTTCTTCAATCACAAGAGGTCACCACAGTAGGTAGCTCCAGTAAAGTTGGCAGATTTTTCCATAGTATGCCCTTCCTGTAACAATTCGCAATTGGGGATAAACTAGGGAGTTTAACCTTGCTAAGGGAATGTGTAAACCATTACAATATGGAGCTACCATGACACTACCTGTAAACACTTGGAAAATGTGCAAATAATCTTCTACTTACTACCTGCTGCTTGTAAGTGGACAGCAGGTAGTAAGTATGAGATTATGTTTGGACATGAGGAGTCTAAATAGAGTGAAGCACTAAGTACATCCCATGACTCAACGGCTTTGTTGGCGCACTTGATTTTCCAAATTTAGACAGAGCTGCTGTAGCTGTTGGGTTCTGTTCTTTAGAAAAAAATTTTTAATAAGACTATAAGTCTTCAGCTCTGAGATTTTTCATCTGTTTTGTAAAAAAATCTAAACATCTAAAGGTGGTGGTGTGTTCACAGATTACATCATTTCATAAATGATTACCTATGTTACATTGTGCATAATTAATTGCATGAAGTTACATTTCTGTAGCCTTTTAACTAAACTGATCTTTACACTCCTGCTATAAATAGTATTTACTAACCCAAGATACCAGAACAATTTAACCAGGTGCAATTCAAGAGACCTCAATGGGAATAATAGTAATAGTAACAGTGGGTAATGCTGACTGGGAGTATTCTTAGCCCAGTGGGCGCAACCAGCCTCAAACTGATCCACTGATCCATACTGGAACCATTGCCCAGGATGCCAGAGGATGTAGGGGTCTGGAGAATGTGGATGAAATGAAGGGTGGAGGCCTTGGTGTTCCAATTTCCAGCTGCTGAAACTGGCTTTTGGGACTTGCAATGTCACCTCTGTGGTGAGGAAGGAGTCCCAGCTTGAGACTGAGAGTTGTGTTAAAGTCATTATGGAGGAGTTTAAGAATCTCATGGTTTTGTTCATGGTTGAGAGGAGAATGGAATGGGGGATAGACAGATTGGTATGGCATCAGCAGTGATGTGGACACTCAACTGGTCTATTGTGGTGACCATGAAAGTGAAGCTACCAATTTACCGGTTGATCTATGTACTGTCGAAATGATTGTGATTGCAGAAAAAACAAAGCAACTAGAAGCAATGTTTTTGCCACTGAGAGGATTCTGAAAGGATCAGATTGTCATTCTAGCTATAAAGACGCATCTCACATCTAAGAGAAGTCTCACTTAGTGAGAAGTCTTAAAAGTTTTATCAGCTATTTGAAGTTGGAGAGAGCTATTTAGGGTAGGAACATAGAAATGTTGCAGAGATGGAGTACAAATATGTTAATATAATAAAAAGAAATAAATAAAAAGATATTCTTGGTTTACAGGTGACCATTTCTTAATTGTGGCAATATGATTATTAAAACCTTTCAGAGTATTTTTAGGCTGAAACTGTGTCTAGCTGAGCTACACATAATGGAAGCCCTCTGGTCCACACATACACTTTGCCAGACTCTTATATTTGAGTGACTGTTTTGACCAGGATAACTAGAGCCAAGGAAATAGGAAAATAAATCCTGTGCTAAAACCCCAAATTCTGAAGAATGGTTTTCCAACATTGGCGATAGAGGGAGGACAACACAATGCTAAACTTACAACTTGGCCAACTTGACATCAATACATGTAAAAGCAAAGGGTGATAAACTTAAAAACAGTCAATACAAATCTGAGCTTGTCAGTGGAAAAAAACAAGCTTTTTAAATTTGCTATGGACAGTTTCCTCCTGGGATTATATTGCAGCCGTTCACAGCTGCTGGTTATAGTGTTCTCACTCAATATTGTACTACATCCAAAAGATTTTGTCTCCATTAAAAA